>NC_071400.1:444144-744144 GCF_022682495.2 Desmodus rotundus | reverse complement strand
GAACTAAAGGGGGGAATGTTGTAGGAAGGACTTTGCAGGATGGAATGGAATGGGGGAGGGGAATGGGACTACTGTATTAGCATAATCAATAAATATATATTAAAAAAAATCTATATCTTAGCACACCTCTTCTAGAAAACCGTATCCAAGGAAACCATATCCTTGGAAACCGTATCCTAGGAAACCATGTCTCCTTGGAAACCATTGTGCTCAGAACCCTGCCCCTAAGAATGCACATCCTACCACGCCCCATTCTAGAACACCGTATCCAAGTAAACCATATCCTTGGAAACCGTATCCTAGGAAACCATGTCTCCTAGGAAACCATTGTGCTCAGAACCCTGCCATAAAAATCCACATCCTACCAGTCCACTTTATAGAACACTGTATCCAAGGAAACCGTATCCTAGGAAACCGTATCCTAGGAAACTGTGTCTCCTAGGAAACCATTGCGCTCAGAACCCTGCCACTAAGAATGCACATCCTACCAGGCCACATTCTAGAACACCGTATCCAGGGAAACTGTATACTTGGAAACCGTCTCCTAGGAAACCATGTCTCCTTGGAAACCAATGTGCTCAGCACCCTGCCCCTAAGAATGCACATCCTACAACACCACAATCTAGAACACCGTATCCAAGGAAACTGTATCCTTGGAAACCGTATCCTAGGAAACCATGTCTCCTAGGAAACCATTGTGCTCAGAACCCTTCCCCGAAGAATGAACATCCTACCAGGCCACATTCTAGAACACCGTATCCAAGGAAACCGTATCCTTGGAAACCGTATCCTAGGAAACCATGTCTCCTAGGAAACCGTTGTGCTCAGAACCCTGCCCCTAAGAATGCCCATCCTACCATGCCACATTCTAGAACATCGTATCCAAGGAAACCGTATCCTTGGAAACCGTATCCTAGGAAACCATGTCTCCTTGGAAAAAATTGAGCTCAGAACCCGGTCCCTAAGAAGGAACATCCTACCAGGCCACATTCTAGAACTCGGTATGCAAGGAAAGAGTATACTTGGAAACCGTATCCTAGGAAACCCTGTCTCCTAGGAAACCATTGTGCTCAGAATCCTGCCCCTAAGAATGAACATCCTACCAGGCCACATTCTAGAACACCGTTTCCAAGGAAAACGTATCCTTGGAAACCGTATCCTAGGAAACCATGTCTCCTTGGAAACCATTGTGCTCAGAACCCTGCCCCTAAGAATGCACATCCTACCACGCCACAATCTAGAACACCGTATCCAAGGAAACCGTACCCTCGGAAACCGTATCCTAGAAAACCATGTCTGCTAGGAAACCACTGTGCTCAGAACCCTGCCCCTAACAATACACATCCTACCACGCCACAATTTGGAACACTGTATCCAAGGAAAACGTATGCTTGGAAACCGTATCCTAGGAAACCATGTCTCCTTGGAAACCATTGTGCTCAGAACACTGTCCCTAAGAATGAACATCCTACCACGCCACATTCTAGAACTCCGTATCGAAGGAAACAGTATCCTTGGAAACCGTATCCTAGGAAACAATGTCTCCTAGGAAACCATTGTGCTCAGAACCCTGTCCCTAAGAATGCACATCCTACCATGCCACATTCTAGAACTCTGTATCCAAGGAAACCGTATCCTTGGAAACCGTATACTAGGAAACCATGTCTCCTAGGAAACCATTGTGCTCAGAACCCTGCCCCTAAGAATGAACATCCTACCACGCCACATTCTAGAACTCCGTATCCAAGGAAACACTATCCTTGGAAACCGTATCCTAGGAACCATGTCTCCTTGGAAACCATTGTGCTCAGGACCCTGACCCTAAGAATGAACATCCTACCAGGCCACATTCCAGAACACCGTATCCAAGGAAACCGTATCCTCGGAAACCGTATCCTAGGAAACCATGTCTCCTAGGAAACCATTGTGCTCAGAACCCTGCCCCTAAGAATGAACATCCTACCACGCCACATTCTAGAACACCGTATCCAAGGAAACCGTATCCTTGGAAACCATATCCTAGGAAACCATGTCTCCTTGGAAACCATTGTGCTCAGAACCCTGCCCCTAAGAATGCCCATCCTACCACGCCACATTCTAGAACACCGTATCCAAGGAAACCGTATCCTTGGAAACCGTATCCTAGGAAACCATGTCTCCTTGGAAAAAATTAAGCTCAGAACCCGGTCCCTAAGAAGGAACATCCTACCAGGCCACATTCTAGAACCCCGTATCCAAAGAAACAGTACCCTCGGAAACCGTATCCTAGGAAACCATGTCTCCTAGGAAACCATTGTGCTCAGAACCCTGCCCCTAAGAATGCACATCCTACCACGCCACAATCTAGAACACCGTATCCAAGGAAACCGTACCCTCGGAAACCGTATCCTAGGAAACCATGTCTGCTAGGAAACCATTGTGCTCAGAACCCTGCCCCTAAGAATGCACATCCTACCACGCCACAATCTAGAACACTGTATCCAAGGAAACCGTACGCTCGGAAACCGTATCCTAGGAAACCATGTCTGCTAGGAAACCATTGTGCTCAGAACCCTGCCCCTAAGAATGCACATCCTACCACCTCACAATCTACAACACCGTATCCAAGGAAACCGTATCCTTGGAAACCGTATCCTAGGAATCCATGTCTCCTAGGAAATCATTGTGCTCAGAACCCTGCCCCTAAGAATGCCCATCCTACCACGCCACATTCTAGAACACCGTATCCAAGGAAACTGTATCCTAGGAAACCGTATCCTAGGAAACCATGTCTCCTTGGAAAAAATTCAGCTCAGAACCCTGTCCCTAAGAATGAACATCCTACCATGCCACATTCTAGAACTCCGTATCCAAGGAAACAGTATCCTTGGAAACCGTATCCTAGGAAACCATGTCTCCTAGGAAACCATGGTGCTCAGAACCCTGCCCCTAAGAATGCCCATCCTACCACGCCACATTCTAGAACTCCGTATCCTAGGAAACAGTATCCTTGAAAACAGTATCCTAGGAAACCATGTCTCCTAGGAAACCATTGTACTCAGAACCCTGCCCCTAAGAATGCACATCCTACCACAACACAATCTAGAACACCGTTTCCAAGGAAACCGTATCCTCGGAAACCGTATCCTAGGAAACCATGTCTCCTAGGAAACCATTGTGCTCAGAACCCTGCCCCTAAGAATGAACATCCTACCAGGCCACATTCTAGAACTCCGTATCCAAGGAAACAGTATCCTTGGAAACCGTGTCCTAGGAAACCATGTCTCCTAGGAAATCATTGTGCTCAGAACCCTGCCCCTAAGAATGCACATCCTACCACGCCACAATCTAGAACACCGTATCCAAGGAAACCGTACCCTCGGAAACCGTATCCTAGGAAACCATGTCTGCTAGGAAACCATTGTGGTCAGAACCCTGCCCCTAAGAATGCACATCCTACCATGCCACAATCTAGAACACTGTATCCAAGGAAACCGTATCCTTGGAAGCCGTATCCTAGGAAACCATGTCTCCTAGGAAACCATTGTGCTCAGAACCCTGCCCCTAAGAATGCACATCCTACCACCTCACAATCTACAACACCGTATCCAAGGAAACCGTATCCTTGGAAACCGTATCCTAGGAAACCATGTCTCCTAGGAAATCATTGTGCTCAGAACCCTGCCCCTAAGAATGCCCATCCTACCACGCCACATTCTAGAACACCGTATCCAAGGAAACCGTATCCTTAGAAAACGTATCCTAGGAAACCGTGTCTCCTTGGAAACCATTGTGCTCAGAACCCTGTCCCTAAGAATGAACATCCTACCACGCCACATTCTAGAACTCCGTATCCAAGGAAACAGTATCCTTGGAAACCGTATCCTAGGAAACCATGTCTCCTAGGAAACCATGGTGCTCAGAACCCTGCCCCTAAGAATGCCCATCCTACCACGCCACATTCTAGAACACCGTATCCAAGGAAACCGTATCCTTGGAAACCGTATCCTAGGAAACCATGTCTCCTAGGAAACCCTTGTGCTCAGAACCCTGCCCCTAAGAATGCCCATCCTACCACGCCACATTCTAGAACACCGTATCCAAGGAAACCGTATCCTTGGAAACCGTATCCTAGGAAACAATGTCTCCTTGGAAACCATTGTGCTCAGAACCCTGCCCCTAAGAATGCCCATCCTACCACGCCACATTCTAGAACACCGTATCCAAGGAAACCGTATCCTTGGAAACCGTATCCTAGGAAACCATGTCTCCTAGGAAACCATGGTGCTCAGAACCCTGCCCCTAAGAATGCCCATCCTACCACGCCACATTCTAGAACACCGTATCCAAGGAAACCGTATCCTTGGAAACCATATCCAAGGAAACCATATCCTAGGAAACCATGTATCCTAGGAAACCATGTATCATAGGAAGGAAGTATTCCCATCAATGGAAGCCCTAAGAAATTATATCCTAGAACACCACATTCTATAAACCCATATCCAAGGAAACCATACCCTTGGAAACCATATGTAGGAAACCATACCTTAGCAAACCATGTATCCTACGAAACAATTGTCCTCAGAACCCTGTCCATAAGAATCTATATCCTAGCACACCACATTCTAGAACACCTTATGCAAGGATACCGTATCCTTGGAAACCGTATCCTAGGAAACCATGTATCCTAGGAAACAACTGTGCCCAGAACTCTGCGCCTAAGAATCTATATCTGAGGAACCTAGATGACGGCGTATGTACACACACTGCGCCTCCTCGCACCACCAGAACTGACAGAAAATAGAATGGCAAGGGGGTCCGACACCAAGGAAATAAAAAATAAACATTCTTCCAGACCGGTAGGAGGGGCGGAGACCGCACCAGGGTGCAGAGGACTTGCGTGGCTGTGGCGGGACCTAGACTGGCTGAGTGTGGGATGAACGGCACAGGCAGTCTGACCACTAGCAGACCCTGCGGCGCCACATTGTCGCACAGATAGACCGAGAGAGCTGGCCTCAGAGTGGTGGAGAGCGGGGCAGGCTGAGCAGTGGGTAGCACCCCGCGGCCCCACATTCGTGCATAGATAAACCGGGTGAAAGGCGGGGACCAAAGCAGACCGCGCAACACAGGGCTCCACCTCGGGGAAATAAAGCCTCAAACCTCTGATTGAAAATGCCCGTGGGGGTTGGGGCAGCAGCAGGAGAGACTCCCAGCCTCACGGGAGAGGTCATTGGAGAGACCCACAGGGGCCTAGAGTGAGCACGGGCCCACCCACTCGGGAACCAGCACCAGAGGTGCCCAGATTGATTGTGGGTATCGGAGTGAACGATTGAAGTCCGGAGGAGAGTGAGGCGGCCGCCATTGCTCCCTCTCGGCCCCTCCACCACGTACAGCGTCAAAACCCAGCGACCAGCATTACCCTGCCCTGGTGAACACCTAAGGCTCCGCCCCTTAAAGTAACACACTCGCCAAGAAAAACAAAAAATGGCCCAATTGACAGAACACTTCAAAGCTCCAGAAAAAATACAACTAAGCGAGGAAGAGATAGCCAACCTATCAGATGCACAGTTCAAAACACTGGCTATCAAGATGCTGACAGAATTGGGAGAATCTATTCAAAAACCAGATGAAAAAATGAAGCCTATGCCAAGAGAAACAAAGGAAAATGTACAGGGAACCAATAGTGATGCGAAGGAAACTGGGACTCAAATCAACGGTGTGGACCAGAAGGAAGAAAGAAACATCCAACCAGAAAAGAATGAAGAAACAAGAACTCAGAAAAATGAGGAGAGGCTTAGGAACCTCCAGGACATCTCAAAAAGTTCCAACATCCGATTTATAGGGGTGCCAGAAGCAGAAGAGGAAGAACAAAAAATTGAAAACTTATTTGAACAAATAACGAAGGAGAACTTCCCTCATCTGGAAAGGAAATAGACTTCCAGGAAGTCCAGGAAGCTCAGACAGTCCCAAAGAGCTGGACCCAAGGAGGAACACACCAAGGCACATTATCATTACATTACCCAAGATTAAACACAAGGACCTACATACAACATTACTGTATCCAGCAAAGCTATCATTTAGAATGGGAGGGAAGATAAAGTGCTTCTCAGATACGGTCAAGTTAAAAAAGTCCATCATCACCAAGCCCTTATTATATGAAATGTTAAAGGGAGTTACCTAAGAAAAAGAAGATCAAAAATAGGAACTGTAAAAATGACAGCAAACTCAGAGTTATTAACAACCACACTTAAAACAAAATCAAGAGCAAACTAGGCAAACAACTCGAATAGGAACAGAACCACAGAAATGGAGATCACATGAAGGGTTGTCAATAGGGGAGTAGGAGGGGGAGAGAGGGGGAAAGGTACAGAGAATAAGTAGCCTAGATGATAGGTGGAAAATAGACAGGGGGAGGGTAAAAATATGGTAGGAAATGTAGAAGTCAAAGGACTTATAAGTATGACCCATGGACAAGAACTAAAGGGGGGAATGTGGTAGGAAGGACTTGGCAGGATGGAATGGAATGAGGGAGGGGAATGGGACTACTGTATTAGCATAATCAATAAATATATATTAAAAAAAATCTACATCTTAGCACACCTCTTCTAGAAAACCGTATACAAGGAAACCATATCCTTGGAAACCGTATCCTAGGAAACCATGTCTCCTAGGAAACCATTCTGCACAACACCCTGCCCGTAAGAATCCACATCCTACCACGCCACATTCTAGAACACCGTATCCAAGGAAACCGTATCCTTGGAAACCGTATCCTAGGAAACCATGTCTCCTAGGAAACCATTGTGCTCAGAACCCTGCCCCTAAGAATGCCCATCCTACCACGCTACATTCTAGAACACCGTATCCTTGGAAACCGTATCCTAGGAAACGATGTCTCCTAGGAAACCATTGTGCTCAGAACCCTGCCCCTAAGAATGCCCATCCTACCACTCCACATTCTAGAACACCGTATCCAAGTAAACCGTATCCTTGGAAACCGTATCCTAGGAAACCATGTCTCCTAGGAAACCATTGTGCTCAGAACCCTGCCCCTAAGAATGCCCATCCTACCACGCCACATTCTAGAACACCGTATCCAAGGAAACCGTACCCTTGGAAACCGTATCCTAGGAAACCATGTGTCCTAGGAAACCATTGTGCTCAGAACCCTGCACCTAAGAATGCCCATCCTACCACGCCACATTCTAGAACACCGTATCCAAGGAAACCGTATCCTTGGAAACCATTCTTCTCAGACCCTGTCCCTAAGAATGCCCATCCTACCACGCCACATTCTAGAACACCATATCCAAGGAAACCGTATCCTTAGAAAACGTATCCTAGGAAACCATGTCTCCTTGGAAACCATTGTGCTCAGAACACGGTCCCTAAGAATGGACATCCTACCATGGCACATTCTAGAACTCTGTATCCAAGGAAACCGTATCCATGGAAACCGTATCCTAGGAAACCATGTCTCCTAGGAAACCATTGTGCTCAGAACCCTGCCCCTAAGAATGCCCATCCTACCACGCTACATTCTAGAACACCGTATCCTTGGAAACCATGTCTGCTAGGAAACCATTGTGCTCAGAACCCTGCCCCTAAGAATGCCCATCCTACCACTCCACAATCTAGAACACTGTATCCAAGGAAACCGTATCCTCGGAAACCGTATCCTAGGAAACCATGTCTCCTAGGAAAACATTGTGCTCAGAACCCTGCCCCTAAGAATGAACATCCTACCAGGCCACATTCTAGAACTCCGTATCCAAGAAAACAGTATCCTTGGAAACCGTATCCTAGGAAACCATGTCTCCTAGGAAACCATGGTGCTCAGAACCCTGCCCCTAAGAATGCCCATCCTACCACGCCACATTCTAGAACACCGTATCCAAGGAAACCGTATCCTTGGAAGCCGTATCCTAGGACACCATGTCTCCTAGGAAACCATTGTGCTCCGAACCCTGCCCCTAAGAATGCCCATCCTACCACGCTACATTCTAGAACACCGTATCCTTGGAAACCGTATCCTAGGAAACCATGTCTCATAGGAAACCATTGTGCTCAGAACTCTGCCCCTAAGAATGCCCATCTTACCACGCCACATTCTAGAACACCGTATCCAAGGAAACCGTATCCTTCGAAACCGTATCCTAGGAAACCATGTCTCCTAGGAAACCATGGTGCTCAGGACCCTCCCCTAAGAATGCCCATCCTACCACGCCACATTCTAGAACACCGTATCCAAGGAAACCGTATCCTTGGAAACCGTATCCTAGGAAACCATGTCTCCTAGGAAACCATTGTGCTAAGAACCCTACCCCTAACAATGCCCATCCCACCACGCCACATTCTAGAACACCATATCCAAGGAAACCGTATCCTTAGAAAACGTATCCTAGGAAACCATGTCTCCTTGGAAACCATTGTGCTCAGATCACTGTCCCTAAGAATGCACATCCTACCACGCCACAATCTAGAACACCATATCCAAGGAAACCGTATCCTCGGAAACCGTATCCTAGGAAACCATGTCTCCTAGGAAACCATTGTGCTCAGAACCCTGCCCCTAAGAATGAACATCCTACCAGGCCCCATTCTAGAACTCCGTATCTAAGGAAACAGTATCCTTGGAAACCGTGTCGTAGGAAACCATGTCTCCTAGGAAACCGTTGTGCTCAGAACCCTGTCCCTAAGAATGCAGATCCTACCAGGCCACATTCTAGAATACCGTATCCAAGGAAACTGTATCCTTGGAAACCGTATCCTAGGAAACCATGTCTCCTTGGAAAAATTTGAGGTCAGAACCCGGTCCCTAAGAAGGAACATCCTACCAGGCCACATTCTAGAACTCCGTATCCAAGGAAACAGTATACTTGGAAACCGAATCCTAGGGAACCATGTCTCCTAGGAAACCATTGTGCTCAGAATCCTGCCCCTGAGAATGAACATCCTACCAGGCCACATTCTAGAACACCGTATCCAAGGAAACCGTATCCTTGGAAACCGTATCCTAGGAAACCATGTCTCCTAGGAAACCATTGTGCTCCGAACCCTGCCCCTAAGAATGCCCATCCTACAACGACTCATTCTAGAACACCGTATCCAAGGAAACCGTATCCTAGGAAACCATGTCTCCTAGGAAACCATTGTGCTCCGAACCCTGCCCCTAAGAATGCCCATCCTACCACGCCACATTCTAGAACACCGTATCCAAGGAAACCGTATCCTTGGAAACCGTATCCTAGGAAACCATGTCTCCTAGGAAACCATTGTGCTCAGAACCCTGCACCTAAGAATGCCCATCCTACCACGCCACTTTCTAGAACACCGTATCCAAGGAAACCGTATCCTTGGAAACCGTATCCTAGGAAACCATGTCTCCTAGGAAACCATTGTGCTCAGAACCCTGCCCCTAAGAATGCCCATCCTACCACGCCACATTCTAGAACACTGTATCCAAGGAAACCGTATCCTTGGAAAACGTATCCTAGGAAACCATGTCTCCTAGGAAACCATTGTCCTCAGAACCCTGCCCCTAAGAATGCCCATCCTACCACGCCACATTCTAGAACACCGTATCCAAGGAAACCGTATCCTTGGAAACCGTATCCTAGGAAACCATGTCTCCTAGGAAACCATTGTGCTCAGAACCCTGCCCCTAAGAATGCCCATCCTACCACGCCACATTCTAGAACACCGTATCCAAGGAAACCGTATCCTTGGAAACCATATCCTAGGAAACCATGTCTCCTAGGAAACCATTGTGCTCAGAACCCTGCCCCTGAGAATGCCCATCCTACCACGCCACATTCTAGAACACCGTATCCAAGGAAACCGTACCCTTGGAAACCGTATCCTAGGAAACCATGTGTCCTAGGAAACCATTGTGCTCAGAACCCTGCACCTAAGAATGCCCATCCTACCACGCCACATTCTAGAACACCGTATCCAAGGAAACCGTATCCTTGGAAACCGTATCCTAGGAAACCATGTCTCCTTGGAAACCATTCTTCTCAGACCCTGCCCCTAAGAATGCCCATCCTACCACGCCACATTCTAGAACCCCGTATCCAAGGAAACGGTATCCTTGGAAACCGTATCCTAGGAAACCATGTCTCCTAGGAAACCATGGTGCTCAGAACCCTGCCCCTAAGAATGACCATCCTACCACGCCACATTCTAGAACACCGTATCCAAGGAAACCGTATCCTTGGAAACCGTATCCTAGGAAACCATGTCTCCTAGGAAACCATTGTGCTCAGAACCCTGCCCCTAAGAATGCCCATCCCACCACGCCACATTCTAGAACACCGTATCCAAGGAAACCGTATCCTTAGAAAACGTATCCTAGGAAACCATGTCTGCTTGGAAACCATTGTGCTCAGAACACTGTCCCTAAGAATGCACATCCTACCATGCCACATTCTAGAACTCTGTATCCAAGGAAACCGTATCCTTGGAAACCGTATCCTAGGAAACCATGTCTCCTAGAAAACCATTGTGCTCAGAACCCTGCCCCTAAGAATGAACATCCTACCACGCCACATTCTAGAACTCCGTATCCAAGGAAACATTATCGTTGGAAACAGTATCCTAGGAACCATGTCTCCTTGGAAACCATTGTGCTCAGGACCCTGACCCTAAGAATGAACATCCTACCAGGCCACATTCTAGAACACCGTATCCAAGGAAACCGTATCCTTGGAAACCGTATCCTAGGAAACCATTTCTCCTTGGAAACCATTGTACTCAGAACCCTGCCCCTAAGAATGCACATCCTACCACGCCACAATCTAGAACACCGTATCCAAGGAAACCGTACCCTCGGAAACAGTATCCTAGGAAACCATGTCTGCTAGGAAACCATTGTGCTCAGAAACCTGCCCCTAAGAATGCACATCCTACCACTCCACAATCTAGAACACTGTATCCAAGGAAACCGTATCCTCGGAAACCGTATCCTAGGAAACCATGTCTCCTAGGAAACCATTGTGCTCAGAACCCTGCCCCTAAGAATGAACATCCTACCAGGCCACATTCTAGAACTCCGTATCCAAGGAAACAGTATCCTTGGAAACCGTGTCCTAGGAAACCATGTCTCCTAGGAAATCATTGTGCTCAGAACCCTGCCCCTAAGAATGCACATCCTACCACGCCACAATCTAGAACACTGTATCCAAGGAAACCGTACCCTCGGAAACCGTATCCTAGGAAACCATGTCTGCTAGGAAACCATTGTGGTCAGAACCCTGCCCCTAAGAATGCACATCCTACCACTCCACAATCTAGAACACTGTATCCAAGGAAACCGTATCCTCAGAAACCGTATCCTAGGAAACCATGTCTCCTAGGAAACCATTGTACTCAGAACCCTGCCCCTAAGAATGGCCATCCTACCACGCCACATTCTAGAACACCGTATCCAAGGAAACCGTATCCTTGGAAACCATATCCTAGGAAACCATGTCTCCTAGGAAACCATGGTGCTCAGAAACCTGCCCCTAAGAATGCCCATCCTAACACGCCACATTCTAGAACACCGTATCCAAGGAAACCGTATCCTTGGAAACCGTATCCTAGGAAACCATGTCTCCTAGGAAACCATTGTGCTCAGAACCCTGCCCCTAACAATGCCCATCCCACCACGCCACATTCTAGAACACCATATCAAGGAAACCGTATCCTTAGAAAACGTATCCTAGGAAACCATGTCACCTTGGAAACCATTGTGCTCAGAACACGGTCCCTAAGAATGCACATCCTACCATGCCACATTCTAGAACTCTGTATCCAAGGAAACCGTATCCATGGAAACCGTATCCTAGGAAACCATGTCTCCTAGGAAACCATTGTGCTCAGAACCCTGCCCCTAAGAATGCCCATCCAACCACGCCACATTCTAGAACACCGTATCCTTGGAAACCATGTCTGCTAGGAAACCATTGTGCTCAGAACCCTGGCCCTAAGAATGCCCATCCTACCACTCCACAATCTAGAACACTGTATCCAAGGAAACCGTATCCTCGGAAACCGTATCCTAGGAAACCATGTCTCCTAGGAAACCATTGTGCTCAGAACCCTGCCCCTAAGAATGAACATCCTACCAGGCCACATTCTAGAACTCCGTATCCAAGGAAACAGTATCCTTGGAAACCGTGTCCTAGGAAACCATGTCTCCTAGGAAATCATTGTGCTCAGAACCCTGCCCCTAAGAATGCACGTCCTACCACGCCACATTCTAGAACACTGTATCCAAGGAAACCGTATCCTTGGAAAACGTATCCTAGGAAACCATGTCTCCTAGGAAACCATTGTCCTCAGAACCCTGCCCCTAAGAATGCCCATCCTACCACGCCACATTCTAGAACACCGTATCCAAGGAAACCGTATCCTTGGAAACCGTATCCTAGGAAACCATGTCTCCTAGGAAACCATTGTGCTCAGAACCCTGCCTCTAAGAATGCCCATCCTACCACGCCACATTCTAGAACACCGTATCCAAGGAAACCGTATCCTTGGAAACCATATCCTAGGAAACCATGTCTCCTAGGAAACCATTGTGCTCAGAACCCTGCCCCTGAGAATGCCCATCCTACCACGCCACATTCTAGAACACCGTATCCAAGGAAACCGTACCCTTGGAAACCGTATCCTAGGAAACCATGTGTCCTAGGAAACCATTGTGCTCAGAACCCTGCACCTAAGAATGCCCATCCTACCACGCCACATTCTAGAACACCGTATCCAAGGAAACCGTATCCTTGGAAACCGTATCCTAGGAAACCATGTCTCCTTGGAAACCATTCTTCTCAGACCCTGCCCCTAAGAATGCCCATCCTACCACGCCACATTCTAGAACCCCGTATCCAAGGAAACCGTATCCTTGGAAACCGTATCCTAGGAAACCATGTCTCCTAGGAAACCATGGTGCTCAGAACCCTGCCCCTAAGAATGACCATCCTACCACGCCACATTCTAGAACACCGTATCCAAGGAAACCGTATCCTTGGAAACCGTATCCTAGGAAACCATGTCTCCTAGGAAACCATTGTGCTCAGAACCCTGCCCCTAAGAATGCCCATCCCACCACGCCACATTCTAGAACACCGTATCTAAGGAAACCGTATCCTTAGAAAACGTATCCTAGGAAACCATGTCTCCTTGGAAACCATTGTGCTCAGAACACTGTCCCTAAGAATGCACATCCTACCATGCCACATTCTAGAACTCTGTATCCAAGGAAACCGTATCCTTGGAAACCGTATCCTAGGAAACCATGTCTCCTAGAAAACCATTGTGCTCAGAACCCTGCCCCTAAGAATGAACATCCTACCACGCCACATTCTAGAACTCCGTATCCAAGGAAACATTATCGTTGGAAACCGTATCCTAGGAACCATGACTCCTTGGAAACCATTGTGCTCAGGACCCTGACCCTAAGAATGAACATCCTACCAGGCCACATTCTAGAACACCGTATCCAAGGAAACCGTATCCTTGGAAACCGTATCCTAGGAAACCATTTCTCCTTGGAAACCATTGTACTCAGAACCCTGCCCCTAAGAATGCACATCCTACCACGCCACAATCTAGAACACCGTATCCAAGGAAACCGTACCCTCGGAAACAGTATCCTAGGAAACCATGTCTGCTAGGAAACCATTGTGCTCAGAACCCTGCCCCTAAGAATGCACATCCTACCACTCCACAATCTAGAACACTGTATCCAAGGAAACCGTATCCTCGGAAACCGTATCCTAGGAAACCATGTCTCCTAGGAAACCATTGTGCTCAGAACCCTGCCCCTAAGAATGAACATCCTACCAGGCCACATTCTAGAACTCCGTATCCAAGGAAACAGTATCCTTGGAAACCGTGTCCTAGGAAACCATGTCTCCTAGGAAATCATTGTGCTCAGAACCCTGCCCCTAAGAATGCACATCCTACCACGCCACAATCTAGAAGACTGTATCCAAGGAAACCGTACCCTCGGAAACCGTATCCTAGGAAACCATGTCTGCTAGGAAACCATTGTGGTCAGAACCCTGCCCCTAAGAATGCACATCCTACCACTCCACAATCTAGAACACTGTATCCAAGGAAACCGTATCCTCGGAAACCGTATCCTAGGAAACCATGTCTCCTAGGAAACCATTGTACTCAGAACCCTGCCCCTAAGAATGCCCATCCTACCACGCCACATTCTAGAACACCGTATCCAAGGAAACCGTATCCTTGGAAACCGTATCCTAGGAAACCATGTCTCCTAGGAAACCATGGTGCTCAGAACCCTGCCCCTAAGAATGCCCATCCTAACACGCCACATTCTAGAACACCGTATCCAAGGAAACCGTATCCTTGGAAACCGTATCCTAGGAAACCATGTCTCCTAGGAAACCATTGTGCTCAGAACCCTGCTCCTAACAATGCCCATCCCACCACGCCACATTCTAGAACACCATATCAAGGAAACCGTATCCTTAGAAAATGTATCCTAGGAAACCATGTCACCTTGGAAACCATTGTGCTCAGAACACGGTCCCTAAGAATGCACATCCTACCATGCCACATTCTAGAACTCTGTATCCAAGGAAACCGTATCCATGGAAACCGTATCCTAGGAAACCATGTCTCCTAGGAAACCATTGTGCTCAGAACACTGCCCCTAAGAATGCCCATCCAACCACGCCACATTCTAGAACACCGTATCCTTGGAAACCATGTCTGCTAGGAAACCATTGTGCTCAGAACCCTGGCCCTAAGAATGCCCATCCTACCACTCCACAATCTAGAACACTGTATCCAAGGAAACCGTATCCTCGGAAACCGTATCCTAGGAAACCATGTCTCCTAGGAAACCATTGTGCTCAGAACCCTGCCCCTAAGAATGAACATCCTACCAGGCCACATTCTAGAACTCCGTATCCAAGGAAACAGTATCCTTGAAAACCGTGTCCTAGGAAACCATGTCTCCTAGGAAATCATTGTGCTCAGAACCCTGCCCCTAAGAATGCACGTCCTACCACGCCACAATCTAGAACACCGTATCCAAGGAAACCGTACCCTCGGAAACCGTATCCTAGGAAAGCATTTCTGCTAGGAAATCATTGTGCTCAGAACCCTGCCCCTAAGAATGCAGGTCCTACCACGCCACAATCTAGAACACCGTATCCAAGGAAACCGTACCCTCGGAAACCGTATCCTAGGAAAGCATGTCTGCTAGGAAACCATTGTGTTCAGAACCCTACCCCTAACAATGCCCATCCCACCACGCCACATTCTAGAACACCATATCCAAGGAAACCGTATCCTCGGAAACCGTATCCTAGGAAACCATGTCTCCTAGGAAACCATTGTGCTCAGAACCCTGCCCCTAAGAATGAACATCCTACCAGGCCCCATTCTAGAACTCCGTATCTAAGGAAACAGTATCCTTGGAAACCGTGTCCTAGAAAACCATGTCTCCTAGGAAACCGTTGTGCTCAGAACTCTGTCCCTAAGAATGCAGATCCTACCAGGCCACATTCTAGAATACCGTATCCAAGGAAACTGTATCCTTGGAAACCGTATCCTAGGAAACGATGTCTCCTTGGAAAAATTTGAGGTCAGAACCCGGTCCCTAAGAAGGAACATCCTACCAGGCCACATTCTAGAACTCCGTATCCAAGGAAACAGTATACTTGGAAACCGAATCCTAGGGAACCATGTCTCCTAGGAAACCACTGTGCTCAGAATCCTGCCCCTGAGAATGAACATCCTACCAGGCCACATTCTAGAACACCGTATCCAAGGAAACCGTATCCTTGGAAACCGTATCCTAGGAAACCAGGTCCCCTAGGAAACCATTGTGCTCAGAACCCTGCACCTAAGAATGCCCATCCTACAACGCCACATTCTAGAACACCGTATCCAAGGAAACCGTATCCTAGGAAACCATGTCTCCTAGGAAACCATTGTGCTCAGAACCCTGCACCTAAGAATGCCCATCCTACCACGCCACATTCTAGAACACCGTATCCAAGGAAACCGTATCCTTGGAAACCGTATCCTAGGAAACCATGTCTCCTAGGAAACCATTGTGCTCAGAACCCTGCCCCTAAGAATGCCCATCCTACCACGCCACATTCTAGAACACTGTATCCATGGAAACCGTATCTTTGGAAAACGTATCCTAGGAAACCATGTCTCCTAGGAAACCATTGTCCTCAGAACCCTGCCCCTAAGAATGCCCATCCTACCACGCCACATTCTAGAACACCGTATCCAAGGAAACCGTATCCTTGGAAACCGTATCCTAGGAAACCATGTCTCCTAGGAAACCATTGTGCTCAGAACCCTGCCCCTAAGGATGCCCATCCTACCAAGCCACATTCTAGAACACCGTATCCAAGGAAACCGTACCCTTGGAAACCGTATCCTAGGAAACCATGTGTCCTAGGAAACCATTGTGCTCAGAACCCTGCACCTAAGAATGCCCATCCTACCACGCCACATTCTAGAACACCGTATCCAAGGAAACCGTATCCTTGGAAACCGTATCCTAGGAAACCATGTCTCCTTGGAAACCATTCTTCTCAGACCCTGCCCCTAAGAATGCCCATCCTACCACGCCACATTCTAGAACATTGTATCCAAGGAAACCGTATCCTTGGAAACCGTATCCTAGGAAACCATGTGTCCTAGGAAACCATGGTGCTCAGAACCCTGCCCCTAAGAATGACCATCCTACCACGCCACATTCTAGAACACGGTATCCAAGGAAACCGTATCCTTGGAAACCGTATCCTAGGAAACCATGTCTCCTAGAAAATATTGTGCTCAGAACCCTGCCCCTGAGAATGCCCATCCTACCACGCCACATTCTAGAACACCGTATCCAAGGAAACCATATCCTTGGAAATCGTATCCTAGGAAACCATGTCTCCTAGGAAACCATTGTGCTCAGAACCCTGCTCCTAAGAATGCGCATCCTACCACGCCACATTCTAGAACACCGTATCCTTGGAAACCGTATCCTAGGAAACCATGTCTCCTAGGAAACCATTGTGCTCAGAACCCTTCCCCTAAGAATGCTCATCCTACCACGCCACATTCTAGAACACCGTATCCAAGGAAACCGTATCCTTGGAAACCGTATCCTAGGAAACCATGTCTCCTAGGAAACCATTGTGCTCAGAACCCTGCCCCTAAGAATGCCCATCCTACCACGAAACATTCTAGAACACCGTATCCAAGGAAACCGTAACCTTGGAAACCATATCCTAGGAAACCATGTCTCCTAGGAAACCATTGTGCTCAGAACCCTGCCCCTAAGAATGCCCATCCTACCACGCCACATTCTGGAACACCGTATCCATGGAAACCGTATCCTTGGAAACCGTATCCTAGGAAACCATGTCTCCTAGGAAACCATTGTGCTCAGAACCCTGCCCCTAAGAATGCCCATGCTACCACGCCACATTCTAGAACACCGTATTCTTGGAAACCGTATCCTAGGAAACATGTCTCCTAGGAAACCATTGTGCTCAGAACCCTTCCACTAAGAATGCCCATCCTACCACGCCACATTCTAGAACACCTTATCCAAGGAAACCGTATCCTTGGAAACCGTATCCTAGGAAACCATGTCTCCTAGGAAACCATTGTGCTCAGAACCCTGCCCCTAAGAATGCCCATCCTACCACGCCACATTCTAGAACACCGTATCCAAGGAAACCGTATCCTTGGAAACCGTAACCTAGGAAACCATGTCTCCTAGGAAACCATTGTGCTCAGAACCCTGCACCTAAGAATGCCCATCCTACAACGCCACATTCTAGAACACCGTATCCAAGGAAACCGTATCCTTGGAAACCGTATCCTAGGAAACCATGTCTCCTAGGAAACCATTGTGCTCAGAACCCTGCACCTAAGAATGCCCATCCTACAACGCCACATTCTAGAACACCGTATCCAAGGAAACCGTATCCTAGGAAACCATGTCTCCTAGGAAACCATTGTGCTCAGAACCCTGCACCTAAGAATGCCCATCCTACCACGCCACATTCTAGAACACCGTATCCAACGAAACCGTATCCTTGGAAACCGTATCCTAGGAAACCATGTCTCCTAGGAAACCATTGTGCTCAGAACCCTACCCCTAACAATGCCCATCCCACCACGCCACATTCTAGAACACCATATCCAAGGAAACCGTATCCTTAGAAAACGTATCCTAGGAAACCATGTCTCCTTGGAAACCATTGTGCTCAGATCACTGTCCCTAAGAATGCACATCCTACCACGCCATAATCTAGAACACCATATCCAAGGAAACCGTATCCTCGGAAACCGTATCCTAGGAAACCATGTCTCCTAGGAAACCATTGTGCTCAGAACCCTGCCCCTAAGAATGAACATCCTACCAGGCCCCATTCTAGAACTCCGTATCTAAGGAAACAGTATCCTTGGAAACCGTGTCCTAGGAAACCATGTCTCCTAGGAAACCGTTGTGCTCAGAACCCTGTCCCTAAGAATGCAGATCCTACCAGGCCACATTCTAGAATACCGTATCCAAGGAAACTGTATCCTTGGAAACCGTATCCTAGGAAACGATGTCTCCTTGGAAAAATTTGAGGTCAGAACCCGGTCCCTAAGAAGGAACATCCTACCAGGCCACATTCTAGAACTCCGTATCCAAGGAAACAGTATACTTGGAAACCGAATCCTAGGGAACCATGTCTCCTAGGAAACCACTGTGCTCAGAATCCTGCCCCTGAGAATGAACATCCTACCAGGCCACATTCTAGAACACCATATCCAAGGAAACCGTATCCTTGGAAACCGTATCCTAGGAAACCAGGTCCCCTAGGAAACCATTGTGCTCAGAACCCTGCACCTAAGAATGCCCATCCTACAACGCCACATTCTAGAACACCGTATCCAAGGAAACCGTATCCTAGGAAACCATGTCTCCTAGGAAACCATTGTGCTCAGAACCCTGCCCCTAAGAATGCCCATCCTACCACGCCACATTCTAGAACACCGTATCCAAGGAAACCGTATCCTTGGAAACCGTATCCTAGGAAACCATGTCTCCTAGGAAACCATTGTGCTCAGAACCCTGCACCTAAGAATGCCCATCCTACCACGCCACATTCTAGAACACCCTATCCAAGGAAACCGTATCCTTGGAAACCGTATCCTAGGAAACCATGTCTCCTAGGAAAACATTGTGCTCAGAACCCTGCCCCTAAGAATGTCCATCCTACCACGCCACATTCTAGAACACTGTATCCATGGAAACCGTATCCTTGGAAAACGTATCCTAGGAAACCATGTCTCCTAGGAAACCATTGTCCTCAGAACCCTGCCCCTAAGAATGCCCATCCTACCACGCCACATTCTAGAACACCGTATCCAAGGAAACCGTATCCTTGGAAACCGTATCCTAGGAAACCATGTCTCCTTGGAAACCATTGTGCTCAGAACCCTGCCCCTAAGAATGCCCATCCTACCACGCCACATTCTAGAACACCGTATCCAAGGAAACCGTATCCTTGGAAACCGTATCCTAGGAAACCATGTCTCCTAGGAAACCATTGTGCTCAGAACCCTGCACCTAAGAATGCAAATCCTACCACGCCACATTCTAGAACACCGTATCCAAGGAAACCGTATCCTTGGAAACCGTATCCTAGGAAACCATGTCTCCTAGGAAACCATTGTGCTCAGAACCCTGCCCCTAAGAATGCCCATCCTACCACGCCACATTCTAGAACACCGTATCCAAGGAAACCGTACCCTTGGAAACCGTATCCTAGGAAACCATGTGTCCTAGGAAACCATTGTGCTCAGAACCCTGCACCTAAGAATGCCCATCCTACCACGCCACATTCTAGAACACCGTATCCAAGGAAACCGTATCCTTGGAAAGCGTATCCTAGGAAACCATGTCTCCTTGGAAACCATTCTTCTCAGACCCTGCCCCTAAGAATGCCCATCCTACCACGCCACATTCTAGAACACCGTATCCAAGGAAACCGTATCCTTGGAAACCGTATCCTAGGAAACCATGTGTCCTAGGAAACCATGGTGCTCAGAACCCTGCCCCTAAGAATGACCATCCTACCACGCCACATTCTAGAACACCGTATCCAAGGAAACCGTATCCTTGGAAACCGTATCCTAGGAAACCATGTCTCCTAGAAAATATTGTGCTCAGAACCCTGCCCCTGAGAATGCCCATCCTACCACGCCACATTCTAGAACACCGTATCCAAGGAAACCATATCCTTGGAAATCGTATCCTAGGAAACCATGTCTCCTAGGAAACCATTGTGCTCAGAACCCTGCTCCTAAGAATGCGCATCCTACCACGCCACATTCTAGAACACCGTATCCTTGGAAACCGTATCCTAGGAAACCATGTCTCCTAGGAAACCATTGTGCTCAGAACCCTTCCCCTAAGAATGCTCATCCTACCACGCCACATTCTAGAACACCGTATCCAAGGAAACCGTATCCTTGGAAACCGTATCCTAGGAAACCATGTCTCCTAGGAAACCATTGTGCTCAGAACCCTGCCCCTAAGAATGCCCATCCTACCACGAAACATTCTGGAACACCGTATCCATGGAAACCGTATCCTTGGAAACCGTATCCTAGGAAACCATGTCTCCTAGGAAACCATTGTGCTCAGAACCCTGCCCCTAAGAATGCCCATGCTACCACGCCACATTCTAGAACACCGTATTCTTGGAAACCGTATCCTAGGAAACCATGTCTCCTAGGAAACCATTGTGCTCAGAACCCTTCCACTAAGAATGCCCATCCTACCACGCCACATTCTAGAACACCTTATCCAAGGAAACCGTATCCTTGGAAACCGTATCCTAGGAAACCATGTCTCCTAGGAAACCATTGTGCTCAGAACCCTGCCCCTAAGAATGCCCATCCTACCACGCCACATTCTAGAACACCGTATCCAAGGAAACCGTATACTTGGAAACCGTAACCTAGGAAACCATGTCTCCTAGGAAACCATTGTGCTCAGAACCCTGCACCTAAGAATGCCCATCCTACAACGCCACATTCTAGAACACCGTATCCAAGGAAACCGTATCCTTGGAAACCGTATCCTAGGAAACCATGTCTCCTAGGAAACCATTGTGCTCAGAACCCTGCACCTAAGAATGCCCATCCTACAACGCCACATTCTAGAACACCGTATCCAAGGAAACCGTATCCTAGGAAACCATGTCTCCTAGGAAACCATTGTGCTCAGAACCCTGCACCTAAGAATGCCCATCCTACAACGCCACATTCTAGAACACCGTATCCAAGGAAACCGTATCCTTGGAAACCGTATCCTAGGAAACCATGTCTCCTAGGAAACCATTGTGCTCAGAACCCTGCACCTAAGAATGCCCATCCTACAACGCCACATTCTAGAACACCGTATCCAAGGAAACCGTATCCTAGGAAACCATGTCTCCTAGGAAACCATTGTGCTCAGAACCCTGCCCCTAAGAATGCCCATCCTATCACGCCACATTCTAGAACACCGTATCCAAAGAAACCGTATCCTTGGAAACCGTATCCTAGGAAACCATGTCTCCTAGGAAACCATTGTGATCAGAACCCTGCCCCTAAGAATGCCCATCCTACCACGCCACATTCTAGAACACCGTATCCAAGGAAACCGTATCCTAGGAAACCATGTCTCCTAGGAAACCATGTCTCCTAGGAAACCATTGTGCTCAGAACCCTGCCCCTAAGAATGCCCATCCTACCACGCCACATTCTAGAACACCGTATCCAAGGAAACCGTATCCTTGGAAACCGTATCCTAGGAAACCATGTCTCCTAGGAAACCATTGTGCTCAGAACCCTGCCCCTAAGAATGCCCATCCTACCACGCCACATTCTAGAACACCGTATCCAAGGAAACCGTATCCTAGGAAACCATGTCTCCTTGGAAACCATTTTGCTCAGAACCCTGCCCCTAAGAATGCCCATCCTACCACGCCACATTCTGGAACACCGTATCCAAGGAAACCGTATCCTTGGAAACCGTATCCTAGGAAACCATGTCTCCTAGGAAACCATTGTGCTCAGAACCCTGCACCTAAGAATGCCCATCCTACCACGCCACATTCTAGAACACCGTATCCAAGGAAACCGTATCCTTGGAAACCGTATCCTAGGAAACCATGTCTCCTTGGAAACCATTGTGCTCAGAACCCTGCCCCTAAGAATGCCCATCCTACCACGCCACATTCTAGAACACCGTATCCAAGGAAACCGTATCCTTGGAAAACGTATCCTAGGAAACCATGTCTCCTAGGAAACCATTGTCCTCAGAACCCTGCCCCTAAGAATGCCCATCCTACCACGCCACATTCTAGAACACCGTATCCAAGGAAACCGTATCCTTGGAAACCGTATCCTAGGAAACCATGTCTCCTAGGAAACCATTGTGCTCAGAACCCTGCCCCTAAGAATGCCCATCCTACCACGCCACATTCTAGAACACCGTATCCAAGGAAACCGTATCCTTGGAAACCGTATCCTAGGAAACCATGTCTCCTAGGAAACCATTGTGCTCAGAACCCTGCCCCTAAGAATGCCCATCCTACCACGCCACATTCTAGAACACCGTATCCAAGGAAACCGTATCCTTGGAAACCCTATCCTAGGAAACCATGTCTCCTAGGAAACCATTGTGCTCAGAACCCTGCCCCTAAGAATGCCCATCCTACCACGCCACATTCTAGAACACCGTATCCAAGGAAACCGTACCCTTGGAAACCGTATCCTAGGAAACCATGTGTCCTAGGAAACCATTGTGCTCAGAACCCTGCACCTAAGAATGCCCATCCTACCACGCCACATTCTAGAACACCGTATCCAAGGAAACCGTATCCTTGGAAACCGTATCCTAGGAAACCATGTCTCCTTGGAAACCATTCTTCTCAGACCCTGCCCCTAAGAATGCCCATCCTACCACGCCACATTCTAGAACACCGTATCCAAGGAAACCGTATCCTTGGAAACCGTATCCTAGGAAACCATGTGTCCTAGGAAACCATTGTGCTCAGAACCCTGCTCCTAAGAATGCGCATCCTACCACGCCACATTCTAGAACACCGTATCCTTGGAAACCGTATCCTAGGAAACCATGTCTCCTAGGAAACCATTGTGCTCAGAACCCTTCCCCTAAGAATGCTCATCCTACCACGCCACATTCTAGAACACCGTATCCAAGGAAACCGTATCCTTGGAAACCGTATCCTAGGAAACCATGTCTCCTAGGAAACCATTGTGCTCAGAACCCTGCCCCTAAGAATGCCCATCCTACCACGAAACATTCTGGAACACCGTATCCATGGAAACCGTATCCTTGGAAACCGTATCCTAGGAAACCATGTCTCCTAGGAAACCATTGTGCTCAGAACCCTGCCCCTAAGAATGCCCATGCTACCACGCCACATTCTAGAACACCGTATTCTTGGAAACCGTATCCTAGGAAACCATGTCTCCTAGGAAACCATTGTGCTCAGAACCCTTCCACTAAGAATGCCCATCCTACCACGCCACATTCTAGAACACCTTATCCAAGGAAACCGTATCCTTGGAAACCGTATCCTAGGAAACCATGTCTCCTAGGAAACCATTGTGCTCAGAACCCTGCCCCTAAGAATGCCCATCCTACCACGCCACATTCTAGAACACCGTATCCAAGGAAACCGTATACTTGGAAACCGTAACCTAGGAAACCATGTCTCCTAGGAAACCATTGTGCTCAGAACCCTGCACCTAAGAATGCCCATCCTACAACGCCACATTCTAGAACACCGTATCCAAGGAAACCGTATCCTTGGAAACCGTATCCTAGGAAACCATGTCTCCTAGGAAACCATTGTGCTCAGAACCCTGCACCTAAGAATGCCCATCCTACAACGCCACATTCTAGAACACCGTATCCAAGGAAACCGTATCCTAGGAAACCATGTCTCCTAGGAAACCATTGTGCTCAGAACCCTGCACCTAAGAATGCCCATCCTACAACGCCACATTCTAGAACACCGTATCCAAGGAAACCGTATCCTTGGAAACCGTATCCTAGGAAACCATGTCTCCTAGGAAACCATTGTGCTCAGAACCCTGCACCTAAGAATGCCCATCCTACAACGCCACATTCTAGAACACCGTATCCAAGGAAACCGTATCCTAGGAAACCATGTCTCCTAGGAAACCATTGTGCTCAGAACCCTGCCCCTAAGAATGCCCATCCTATCACGCCACATTCTAGAACACCGTATCCAAAGAAACCGTATCCTTGGAAACCGTATCCTAGGAAACCATGTCTCCTAGGAAACCATTGTGATCAGAACCCTGCCCCTAAGAATGCCCATCCTACCACGCCACATTCTAGAACACCGTATCCAAGGAAACCGTATCCTAGGAAACCATGTCTCCTAGGAAACCATGTCTCCTAGGAAACCATTGTGCTCAGAACCCTGCCCCTAAGAATGCCCATCCTACCACGCCACATTCTAGAACACCGTATCCAAGGAAACCGTATCCTTGGAAACCGTATCCTAGGAAACCATGTCTCCTAGGAAACCATTGTGCTCAGAACCCTGCCCCTAAGAATGCCCATCCTACCACGCCACATTCTAGAACACCGTATCCAAGGAAACCGTATCCTAGGAAACCATGTCTCCTTGGAAACCATTTTGCTCAGAACCCTGCCCCTAAGAATGCCCATCCTACCACGCCACATTCTGGAACACCGTATCCAAGGAAACCGTATCCTTGGAAACCGTATCCTAGGAAACCATGTCTCCTAGGAAACCATTGTGCTCAGAACCCTGCACCTAAGAATGCCCATCCTACCACGCCACATTCTAGAACACCGTATCCAAGGAAACCGTATCCTTGGAAACCGTATCCTAGGAAACCATGTCTCCTTGGAAACCATTGTGCTCAGAACCCTGCCCCTAAGAATGCCCATCCTACCACGCCACATTCTAGAACACCGTATTCAAGGAAACCGTATCCTTGGAAAACGTATCCTAGGAAACCATGTCTCCTAGGAAACCATTGTCCTCAGAACCCTGCCCCTAAGAATGCCCATCCTACCACGCCACATTCTAGAACACCGTATCCAAGGAAACCGTATCCTTGGAAACCGTATCCTAGGAAACCATGTCTCCTAGGAAACCATTGTGCTCAGAACCCTGCCCCTAAGAATGCCCATCCTACCACGCCACATTCTAGAACACCGTATCCAAGGAAACCGTATCCTTGGAAACCGTATCCTAGGAAACCATGTCTCCTAGGAAACCATTGTGCTCAGAACCCTGCCCCTAAGAATGCCCATCCTACCACGCCACATTCTAGAACACCGTATCCAAGGAAACCGTATCCTTGGAAACCCTATCCTAGGAAACCATGTCTCCTAGGAAACCATTGTGCTCAGAACCCTGCCCCTAAGAATGCCCATCCTACCACGCCACATTCTAGAACACCGTATCCAAGGAAACCGTACCCTTGGAAACCGTATCCTAGGAAACCATGTGTCCTAGGAAACCATTGTGCTCAGAACCCTGCACCTAAGAATGCCCATCCTACCACGCCACATTCTAGAACACCGTATCCAAGGAAACCGTATCCTTGGAAACCGTATCCTAGGAAACCATGTCTCCTTGGAAACCATTCTTCTCAGACCCTGCCCCTAAGAATGCCCATCCTACCACGCCACATTCTAGAACACCGTATCCAAGGAAACCGTATCCTTGGAAACCGTATCCTAGGAAACCATGTGTCCTAGGAAACCATGGTGCTCAGAACCCTGCCCCTAAGAATGCCCATCCTACCACGTCACATTCTAGAACACCGTATCCAAGGAGACCGTATACTTGGAAATCGTATCCTAGGAAACCATGTCTCCTAGGAAACCATTGTGCTCAGAACCCTGCACCTAAGAATGCCCATCCTACAACGCCACATTCTAGAACACCGTATCCAAGGAGACCATATCCTTGGAAACCGTATCCTAGGAAACCATGTCTCCTAGGAAACCATTGTGCTCAGAACCCTGCACCTAAGAATGCCCATCCTACAACGCCACATTCTAGAACACCGTATCCAAGGAAACCGTATCCTAGGAAACCATGTCTCCTAGGAAACCATTGTGCTCAGAACCCTGCCCCTAAAAATGCCCATCCTACCACGCCACATTCTAGAACACCGTATCCAAGGAAACCGTATCCTTGGAAACCGTATCCTAGGAAACCATGTCTCCTAGGAAACCATTGTGCTCAGAACCCTGCACCTAAGAATGCCCATCCTACCACGCCACATTCTAGAACACCGTATCCAAGGAAACCGTATCCTTGGAAACCGTATCCTAGGAAACCATGTCTCCTAGGAAACCATTGTGCTCAGAACCCTGCCCCTAAGAATGCCCATCCTACCACGCCACATTCTAGAACACCGTATCCAAGGAAACCGTACCCTTGGAAACCGTATCCTAGGAAACCATGTGTCCTAGGAAACCATTGTGCTCAGAACCCTGCACCTAAGAATGCCCATCCTACCACGCCACATTCTAGAACACCGTATCCAAGGAAACCGTATCCTTGGAAACCGTATCCTAGGAAACCATGTCTCCTAGGAAACCATTGTGCTCAGAACCCTGCCCCTAAGAATGCCCATCCTACCACGCCACATTCTAGAACACCGTATCCAAGGAAACCGTATCCTTGGAAACCGTAACCTAGGAAACCATGTCTCCTAGGAAACCATTGTGCTCAGAACCCTGCACCTAAGAATGCCCATCCTACAACGCCACATTCTAGAACACCGTATCCAAGGAAACCGTATCCTTGGAAACCGTATCCTAGGAAACCATGTCTCCTAGGAAACCATTGTGCTCAGAACCCTGCACCTAAGAATGCCCATCCTACAACGCCACATTCTAGAACACCGTATCCAAGGAAACCGTATCCTAGGAAACCATGTCTCCTAGGAAACCATTGTGCTCAGAACCCTGCCCCTAAGAATGCCCATCCTACCACGCCACATTCTAGAACACCGTATCCAACGAAACCGTATCCTTGGAAACCGTATCCTAGGAAACCATGTCTCCTAGGAAACCATTGTGCTCAGAACCCTACCCCTAACAATGCCCATCCCACCACGCCACATTCTAGAACACCATATCCAAGGAAACCGTATCCTTAGAAAACGTATTCTAGGAAACCATGTCTCCTTGGAAACCATTGTGCTCAGATCACTGTCCCTAAGAATGCACATCCTACCACGCCATAATCTAGAACACCATATCCAAGGAAACCGTATCCTCGGAAACCGTATCCTAGGAAACCATGTCTCCTAGGAAACCATTGTGCTCAGAACCCTGCCCCTAAGAATGCCCATCCTACCACGAAACATTCTAGAACACCGTATCCAAGGAAACCGTAACCTTGGAAACCATATCCTAGGAAACCATGTCTCCTAGGAAACCATTGTGCTCAGAACCCTGCCCCTAAGAATGCCCATCCTACCACGCCACATTCTGGAACACCGTATCCATGGAAACCGTATCCTTGGAAACCGTATCCTAGGAAACCATGTCTCCTAGGAAACCATTGTGCTCAGAACCCTGCCCCTAAGAATGCCCATGCTACCACGCCACATTCTAGAACACCGTATTCTTGGAAACCGTATCCTAGGAAACATGTCTCCTAGGAAACCATTGTGCTCAGAACCCTTCCACTAAGAATGCCCATCCTACCACGCCACATTCTAGAACACCTTATCCAAGGAAACCGTATCCTTGGAAACCGTATCCTAGGAAACCATGTCTCCTAGGAAACCATTGTGCTCAGAACCCTGCCCCTAAGAATGCCCATCCTACCACGCCACATTCTAGAACACCGTATCCAAGGAAACCGTATCCTTGGAAACCGTAACCTAGGAAACCATGTCTCCTAGGAAACCATTGTGCTCAGAACCCTGCACCTAAGAATGCCCATCCTACAACGCCACATTCTAGAACACCGTATCCAAGGAAACCGTATCCTTGGAAACCGTATCCTAGGAAACCATGTCTCCTAGGAAACCATTGTGCTCAGAACCCTGCACCTAAGAATGCCCATCCTACAACGCCACATTCTAGAACACCGTATCCAAGGAAACCGTATCCTAGGAAACCATGTCTCCTAAGAAACCATTGTGCTCAGAACCCTACCCCTAACAATGCCCATCCCACCACGCCACATTCTAGAACACCATATCCAAGGAAACCGTATCCTTAGAAAACGTATCCTAGGAAACCATGTCTCCTTGGAAACCATTGTGCTCAGATCACTGTCCCTAAGAATGCACATCCTACCACGCCATAATCTAGAACACCATATCCAAGGAAACCGTATCCTCGGAAACCGTATCCTAGGAAACCATGTCTCCTAGGAAACCATTGTGCTCAGAACCCTGCCCCTAAGAATGAACATCCTACCAGGCCCCATTCTAGAACTCCGTATCTAAGGAAACAGTATCCTTGGAAACCGTGTCCTAGGAAACCATGTCTCCTAGGAAACCGTTGTGCTCAGAACCCTGTCCCTAAGAATGCAGATCCTACCAGGCCACATTCTAGAATACCGTATCCAAGGAAACTGTATCCTTGGAAACCGTATCCTAGGAAACGATGTCTCCTTGGAAAAATTTGAGGTCAGAACCCGGTCCCTAAGAAGGAACATCCTACCAGGCCACATTCTAGAACTCTGTATCCAAGGAAACAGTATACTTGGAAACCGAATCCTAGGGAACCATGTCTCCTAGGAAACCACTGTGCTCAGAATCCTGCCCCTGAGAATGAACATCCTACCAGGCCACATTCTAGAACACCATATCCAAGGAAACCGTATCCTTGGAAACCGTATCCTAGGAAACCAGGTCCCCTAGGAAACCATTGTGCTCAGAACCCTGCACCTAAGAATGCCCATCCTACAACGCCACATTCTAGAACACCGTATCCAAGGAAACCGTATCCTAGGAAACCATGTCTCCTAGGAAACCATTGTGCTCAGAACCCTGCCCCTAAGAATGCCCATCCTACCACGCCACATTCTAGAACACCGTATCCAAGGAAACCGTATCCTTGGAAACCGTATCCTAGGAAACCATGTCTCCTAGGAAACCATTGTGCTCAGAACCCTGCACCTAAGAATGCCCATCCTACCACGCCACATTCTAGAACACCCTATCCAAGGAAACCGTATCCTTGGAAACCGTATCCTAGGAAACCATGTCTCCTAGGAAAACATTGTGCTCAGAACCCTGCCCCTAAGAATGTCCATCCTACCACGCCACATTCTAGAACACTGTATCCATGGAAACCGTATCCTTGGAAAACGTATCCTAGGAAACCATGTCTCCTAGGAAACCATTGTCCTCAGAACCCTGCCCCTAAGAATGCCCATCCTACCACGCCACATTCTAGAACACCGTATCCAAGGAAACCGTATCCTTGGAAACCGTATCCTAGGAAACCATGTCTCCTTGGAAACCATTGTGCTCAGAACCCTGCCCCTAAGAATGCCCATCCTACCACGCCACATTCTAGAACACCGTATCCAAGGAAACCGTATCCTTGGAAACCGTATCCTAGGAAACCATGTCTCCTAGGAAACCATTGTGCTCAGAACCCTGCACCTAAGAATGCAAATCCTACCACGCCACATTCTAGAACACCGTATCCAAGGAAACCGTATCCTTGGAAACCGTATCCTAGGAAACCATGTCTCCTAGGAAACCATTGTGCTCAGAACCCTGCCCCTAAGAATGCCCATCCTACCACGCCACATTCTAGAACACCGTATCCAAGGAAACCGTACCCTTGGAAACCGTATCCTAGGAAACCATGTGTCCTAGGAAACCATTGTGCTCAGAACCCTGCACCTAAGAATGCCCATCCTACCACGCCACATTCTAGAACACCGTATCCAAGGAAACCGTATCCTTGGAAAGCGTATCCTAGGAAACCATGTCTCCTTGGAAACCATTCTTCTCAGACCCTGCCCCTAAGAATGCCCATCCTACCACGCCACATTCTAGAACACCGTATCCAAGGAAACCGTATCCTTGGAAACCGTATCCTAGGAAACCATGTGTCCTAGGAAACCATGGTGCTCAGAACCCTGCCCCTAAGAATGACCATCCTACCACGCCACATTCTAGAACACCGTATCCAAGGAAACCGTATCCTTGGAAACCGTATCCTAGGAAACCATGTCTCCTAGAAAATATTGTGCTCAGAACCCTGCCCCTGAGAATGCCCATCCTACCACGCCACATTCTAGAACACCGTATCCAAGGAAACCATATCCTTGGAAATCGTATCCTAGGAAACCATGTCTCCTAGGAAACCATTGTGCTCAGAACCCTGCTCCTAAGAATGCGCATCCTACCACGCCACATTCTAGAACACCGTATCCTTGGAAACCGTATCCTAGGAAACCATGTCTCCTAGGAAACCATTGTGCTCAGAACCCTTCCCCTAAGAATGCTCATCCTACCACGCCACATTCTAGAACACCGTATCCAAGGAAACCGTATCCTTGGAAACCGTATCCTAGGAAACCATGTCTCCTAGGAAACCATTGTGCTCAGAACCCTGCCCCTAAGAATGCCCATCCTACCACGAAACATTCTGGAACACCGTATCCATGGAAACCGTATCCTTGGAAACCGTATCCTAGGAAACCATGTCTCCTAGGAAACCATTGTGCTCAGAACCCTGCCCCTAAGAATGCCCATGCTACCACGCCACATTCTAGAACACCGTATTCTTGGAAACCGTATCCTAGGAAACCATGTCTCCTAGGAAACCATTGTGCTCAGAACCCTTCCACTAAGAATGCCCATCCTACCACGCCACATTCTAGAACACCTTATCCAAGGAAACCGTATCCTTGGAAACCGTATCCTAGGAAACCATGTCTCCTAGGAAACCATTGTGCTCAGAACCCTGCCCCTAAGAATGCCCATCCTACCACGCCACATTCTAGAACACCGTATCCAAGGAAACCGTATACTTGGAAACCGTAACCTAGGAAACCATGTCTCCTAGGAAACCATTGTGCTCAGAACCCTGCACCTAAGAATGCCCATCCTACAACGCCACATTCTAGAACACCGTATCCAAGGAAACCGTATCCTTGGAAACCGTATCCTAGGAAACCATGTCTCCTAGGAAACCATTGTGCTCAGAACCCTGCACCTAAGAATGCCCATCCTACAACGCCACATTCTAGAACACCGTATCCAAGGAAACCGTATCCTAGGAAACCATGTCTCCTAGGAAACCATTGTGCTCAGAACCCTGCACCTAAGAATGCCCATCCTACAACGCCACATTCTAGAACACCGTATCCAAGGAAACCGTATCCTTGGAAACCGTATCCTAGGAAACCATGTCTCCTAGGAAACCATTGTGCTCAGAACCCTGCACCTAAGAATGCCCATCCTACAACGCCACATTCTAGAACACCGTATCCAAGGAAACCGTATCCTAGGAAACCATGTCTCCTAGGAAACCATTGTGCTCAGAACCCTGCCCCTAAGAATGCCCATCCTATCACGCCACATTCTAGAACACCGTATCCAAAGAAACCGTATCCTTGGAAACCGTATCCTAGGAAACCATGTCTCCTAGGAAACCATTGTGATCAGAACCCTGCCCCTAAGAATGCCCATCCTACCACGCCACATTCTAGAACACCGTATCCAAGGAAACCGTATCCTAGGAAACCATGTCTCCTAGGAAACCATGTCTCCTAGGAAACCATTGTGCTCAGAACCCTGCCCCTAAGAATGCCCATCCTACCACGCCACATTCTAGAACACCGTATCCAAGGAAACCGTATCCTTGGAAACCGTATCCTAGGAAACCATGTCTCCTAGGAAACCATTGTGCTCAGAACCCTGCCCCTAAGAATGCCCATCCTACCACGCCACATTCTAGAACACCGTATCCAAGGAAACCGTATCCTTTGAAACCGTATCCTAGGAAACCATGTCTCCTAGGAAACCATTGTGCTCAGAACCCTGCCCCTAAGAATGCCCATCCTACCACGCCACATTCTAGAACACCGTATCCAAGGAAACCGTATCCTTGGAAACCCTATCCTAGGAAACCATGTCTCCTAGGAAACCATTGTGCTCAGAACCCTGCCCCTAAGAATGCCCATCCTACCACGCCACATTCTAGAACACCGTATCCAAGGAAACCGTACCCTTGGAAACCGTATCCTAGGAAACCATGTGTCCTAGGAAACCATTGTGCTCAGAACCCTGCACCTAAGAATGCCCATCCTACCACGCCACATTCTAGAACACCGTATCCAAGGAAACCGTATCCTTGGAAACCGTATCCTAGGAAACCATGTCTCCTTGGAAACCATTCTTCTCAGACCCTGCCCCTAAGAATGCCCATCCTACCACGCCACATTCTAGAACACCGTATCCAAGGAAACCGTATCCTTGGAAACCGTATCCTAGGAAACCATGTGTCCTAGGAAACCATGGTGCTCAGAACCCTGCCCCTAAGAATGCCCATCCTACCACGTCACATTCTAGAACACCGTATCCAAGGAGACCGTATACTTGGAAACCGTATCCTAGGAAACCATGTCTCCTTGGAAACCATTTTGCTCAGAACCCTGCCCCTAAGAATGCCCATCCTACCACGCCACATTCTGGAACACCGTATCCAAGGAAACCGTATCCTTGGAAACCGTATCCTAGGAAACCATGTCTCCTAGGAAACCATTGTGCTCAGAACCCTGCACCTAAGAATGCCCATCCTACCACGCCACATTCTAGAACACCGTATCCAAGGAAACCGTATCCTTGGAAACCGTATCCTAGGAAACCATGTCTCCTTGGAAACCATTGTGCTCAGAACCCTGCCCCTAAGAATGCCCATCCTACCACGCCACATTCTAGAACACCGTATCCAAGGAAACCGTATCCTTGGAAAACGTATCCTAGGAAACCATGTCTCCTAGGAAACCATTGTCCTCAGAACCCTGCCCCTAAGAATGCCCATCCTACCACGCCACATTCTAGAACACCGTATCCAAGGAAACCGTATCCTTGGAAACCGTATCCTAGGAAACCATGTCTCCTAGGAAACCATTGTGCTCAGAACCCTGCCCCTAAGAATGCCCATCCTACCACGCCACATTCTAGAACACCGTATCCAAGGAAACCGTATCCTTGGAAACCGTATCCTAGGAAACCATGTCTCCTAGGAAACCATTGTGCTCAGAACCCTGCCCCTAAGAATGCCCATCCTACCACGCCACATTCTAGAACACCGTATCCAAGGAAACCGTATCCTTGGAAACCCTATCCTAGGAAACCATGTCTCCTAGGAAACCATTGTGCTCAGAACCCTGCCCCTAAGAATGCCCATCCTACCACGCCACATTCTAGAACACCGTATCCAAGGAAACCGTACCCTTGGAAACCGTATCCTAGGAAACCATGTGTCCTAGGAAACCATTGTGCTCAGAACCCTGCACCTAAGAATGCCCATCCTACCACGCCACATTCTAGAACACCGTATCCAAGGAAACCGTATCCTTGGAAACCGTATCCTAGGAAACCATGTCTCCTTGGAAACCATTCTTCTCAGACCCTGCCCCTAAGAATGCCCATCCTACCACGCCACATTCTAGAACACCGTATCCAAGGAAACCGTATCCTTGGAAACCGTATCCTAGGAAACGATGTGTCCTAGGAAACCATGGTGCTCAGAACCCTGCCCCTAAGAATGCCCATCCTACCACGTCACATTCTAGAACACCGTATCCAAGGAGACCGTATACTTGGAAATCGTATCCTAGGAAACCATGTCTCCTAGGAAACCATTGTGCTCAGAACCCTGCACCTAAGAATGCCCATCCTACAACGCCACATTCTAGAACACCGTATCCAAGGAGACCATATCCTTGGAAACCGTATCCTAGGAAACCATGTCTCCTAGGAAACCATTGTGCTCAGAACCCTGCACCTAAGAATGCCCATCCTACAACGCCACATTCTAGAACACCGTATCCAAGGAAACCGTATCCTAGGAAACCATGTCTCCTAGGAAACCATTGTGCTCAGAACCCTGCCCCTAAAAATGCCCATCCTACCACGCCACATTCTAGAACACCGTATCCAAGGAAACCGTATCCTTGGAAACCGTATCCTAGGAAACCATGTCTCCTAGGAAACCATTGTGCTCAGAACCCTGCACCTAAGAATGCCCATCCTACCACGCCACATTCTAGAACACCGTATCCAAGGAAACCGTATCCTTGGAAACCGTATCCTAGGAAACCATGTCTCCTAGGAAACCATTGTGCTCAGAACCCTGCCCCTAAGAATGCCCATCCTACCACGCCACATTCTAGAACACCGTATCCAAGGAAACCGTACCCTTGGAAACCGTATCCTAGGAAACCATGTGTCCTAGGAAACCATTGTGCTCAGAACCCTGCACCTAAGAATGCCCATCCTACCACGCCACATTCTAGAACACCGTATCCAAGGAAACCGTATCCTTGGAAACCGTATCCTAGGAAACCATGTCTCCTAGGAAACCATTGTGATCAGAACCCTGCCCCTAAGAATGCCCATCCTACCACGCCACATTCTAGAACACCGTATCCAAGGAAACCGTATCCTTGGAAACCGTAACCTAGGAAACCATGTCTCCTAGGAAACCATTGTGCTCAGAACCCTGCACCTAAGAATGCCCATCCTACAACGCCACATTCTAGAACACCGTATCCAAGGAAACCGTATCCTTGGAAACCGTATCCTAGGAAACCATGTCTCCTAGGAAACCATTGTGCTCAGAACCCTGCACCTAAGAATGCCCATCCTACAACGCCACATTCTAGAACACCGTATCCAAGGAAACCGTATCCTAGGAAACCATGTCTCCTAGGAAACCATTGTGCTCAGAACCCTGCCCCTAAGAATGCCCATCCTACCACGCCACATTCTAGAACACCGTATCCAACGAAACCGTATCCTTGGAAACCGTATCCTAGGAAACCATGTCTCCTAGGAAACCATTGTGCTCAGAACCCTACCCCTAACAATGCCCATCCCACCACGCCACATTCTAGAACACCATATCCAAGGAAACCGTATCCTTAGAAAACGTATCCTAGGAAACCATGTCTCCTTGGAAACCATTGTGCTCAGATCACTGTCCCTAAGAATGCACATCCTACCACGCCATAATCTAGAACACCATATCCAAGGAAACCGTATCCTCGGAAACCGTATCCTAGGAAACCATGTCTCCTAGGAAACCATTGTGCTCAGAACCCTGCCCCTAAGAATGCCCATCCTACCACGAAACATTCTAGAACACCGTATCCAAGGAAACCGTAACCTTGGAAACCATATCCTAGGAAACCATGTCTCCTAGGAAACCATTGTGCTCAGAACCCTGCCCCTAAGAATGCCCATCCTACCACGCCACATTCTGGAACACCGTATCCATGGAAACCGTATCCTTGGAAACCGTATCCTAGGAAACCATGTCTCCTAGGAAACCATTGTGCTCAGAACCCTGCCCCTAAGAATGCCCATGCTACCACGCCACATTCTAGAACACCGTATTCTTGGAAACCGTATCCTAGGAAACATGTCTCCTAGGAAACCATTGTGCTCAGGACCCTTCCACTAAGAATGCCCATCCTACCACGCCACATTCTAGAACACCTTATCCAAGGAAACCGTATCCTTGGAAACCGTATCCTAGGAAACCATGTCTCCTAGGAAACCATTGTGCTCAGAACCCTGCCCCTAAGAATGCCCATCCTACCACGCCACATTCTAGAACACCGTATCCAAGGAAACCGTATCCTTGGAAACCGTAACCTAGGAAACCATGTCTCCTAGGAAACCATTGTGCTCAGAACCCTGCACCTAAGAATGCCCATCCTACAACGCCACATTCTAGAACACCGTATCCAAGGAAACCGTATCCTTGGAAACCGTATCCTAGGAAACCATGTCTCCTAGGAAACCATTGTGCTCAGAACCCTGCACCTAAGAATGCCCATCCTACAACGCCACATTCTAGAACACCGTATCCAAGGAAACCGTATCCTAGGAAACCATGTCTCCTAGGAAACCATTGTGCTCAGAACCCTGCCCCTAAGAATGCCCATCCTACCACGCCACATTCTAGAACACCGTATCCAACGAAACCGTATCCTTGGAAACCGTATCCTAGGAAACCATGTCTCCTAGGAAACCATTGTGCTCAGAACCCTACCCCTAACAATGCCCATCCCACCACGCCACATTCTAGAACACCATATCCAAGGAAACCGTATCCTTAGAAAACGTATCCTAGGAAACCATGTCTCCTTGGAAACCATTGTGCTCAGATCACTGTCCCTAAGAATGCACATCCTACCACGCCATAATCTAGAACACCATATCCAAGGAAACCGTATCCTCGGAAACCGTATCCTAGGAAACCATGTCTCCTAGGAAACCATTGTGCTCAGAACCCTGCCCCTAAGAATGAACATCCTACCAGGCCCCATTCTAGAACTCCGTATCTAAGGAAACAGTATCCTTGGAAACCGTGTCCTAGGAAACCATGTCTCCTAGGAAACCGTTGTGCTCAGAACCCTGTCCCTAAGAATGCAGATCCTACCAGGCCACATTCTAGAATACCGTATCCAAGGAAACTGTATCCTTGGAAACCGTATCCTAGGAAACGATGTCTCCTTGGAAAAATTTGAGGTCAGAACCCGGTCCCTAAGAAGGAACATCCTACCAGGCCACATTCTAGAACTCCGTATCCAAGGAAACAGTATACTTGGAAACCGAATCCTAGGGAACCATGTCTCCTAGGAAACCACTGTGCTCAGAATCCTGCCCCTGAGAATGAACATCCTACCAGGCCACATTCTAGAACACCATATCCAAGGAAACCGTATCCTTGGAAACCGTATCCTAGGAAACCAGGTCCCCTAGGAAACCATTGTGCTCAGAACCCTGCACCTAAGAATGCCCATCCTACAACGCCACATTCTAGAACACCGTATCCAAGGAAACCGTATCCTAGGAAACCATGTCTCCTAGGAAACCATTGTGCTCAGAACCCTGCCCCTAAGAATGCCCATCCTACCACGCCACATTCTAGAACACCGTATCCAAGGAAACCGTATCCTTGGAAACCTTATCCTAGGAAACCATGTCTCCTAGGAAACCATTGTGCTCAGAACCCTGCACCTAAGAATGCCCATCCTACCACGCCACATTCTAGAACACCCTATCCAAGGAAACCGTATCCTTGGAAACCGTATCCTAGGAAACCATGTCTCCTAGGAAAACATTGTGCTCAGAACCCTGCCCCTAAGAATGTCCATCCTACCACGCCACATTCTAGAACACTGTATCCATGGAAACCGTATCCTTGGAAAACGTATCCTAGGAAACCATGTCTCCTAGGAAACCATTGTCCTCAGAACCCTGCCCCTAAGAATGCCCATCCTACCACGCCACATTCTAGAACACCGTATCCAAGGAAACCGTATCCTTGGAAACCGTATCCTAGGAAACCATGTCTCCTTGGAAACCATTGTGCTCAGAACCCTGCCCCTAAGAATGCCCATCCTACCACGCCACATTCTAGAACACCGTATCCAAGGAAACCGTATCCTTGGAAACCGTATCCTAGGAAACCATGTCTCCTAGGAAACCATTGTGCTCAGAACCCTGCACCTAAGAATGCAAATCCTACCACGCCACATTCTAGAACACCGTATCCAAGGAAACCGTATCCTTGGAAACCGTATCCTAGGAAACCATGTCTCCTAGGAAACCATTGTGCTCAGAACCCTGCCCCTAAGAATGCCCATCCTACCACGCCACATTCTAGAACACCGTATCCAAGGAAACCGTACCCTTGGAAACCGTATCCTAGGAAACCATGTGTCCTAGGAAACCATTGTGCTCAGAACCCTGCACCTAAGAATGCCCATCCTACCACGCCACATTCTAGAACACCGTATTCTTGGAAACCGTATCCTAGGAAACATGTCTCCTAGGAAACCATTGTGCTCAGAACCCTTCCACTAAGAATGCCCATCCTACCACGCCACATTCTAGAACACCTTATCCAAGGAAACCGTATCCTTGGAAACCGTATCCTAGGAAACCATGTCTCCTAGGAAACCATTGTGCTCAGAACCCTGCCCCTAAAAATGCCCATCCTACCACGCCACATTCTAGAACACCGTATCCAAGGAAACCGTATCCTTGGAAACCGTATCCTAGGAAACCATGTCTCCTAGGAAACCATTGTGCTCAGACCCTGCACCTAAGAATGCCCATCCTACCACGCCACATTCTAGAACACCGTATCCAAGGAAACCGTATCCTTGGAAACCGTATCCTAGGAAACCATGTCTCCTAGGAAACCATTGTGCTCAGAACCCTGCCCCTAAGAATGCCCATCCTACCACGCCACATTCTAGAACACCGTATCCAAGGAAACCGTACCCTTGGAAACCGTATCCTAGGAAACCATGTGTCCTAGGAAACCATTGTGCTCAGAACCCTGCACCTAAGAATGCCCATCCTACCACGCCACATTCTAGAACACCGTATCCAAGGAAACCGTATCCTTGGAAACCGTATCCTAGGAAACCATGTCTCCTAGGAAACCATTGTGCTCAGAACCCTGCCCCTAAGAATGCCCATCCTACCACGCCACATTCTAGAACACCGTATCCAAGGAAACCGTATCCTTGGAAACCGTAACCTAGGAAACCATGTCTCCTAGGAAACCATTGTGCTCAGAACCCTGCACCTAAGAATGCCCATCCTACAACGCCACATTCTAGAACACCGTATCCAAGGAAACCGTATCCTTGGAAACCGTATCCTAGGAAACCATGTCTCCTAGGAAACCATTGTGCTCAGAACCCTGCACCTAAGAATGCCCATCCTACAACGCCACATTCTAGAACACCGTATCCAAGGAAACCGTATCCTAGGAAACCATGTCTCCTAGGAAACCATTGTGCTCAGAACCCTGCCCCTAAGAATGCCCATCCTACCACGCCACATTCTAGAACACCGTATCCAACGAAACCGTATCCTTGGAAACCGTATCCTAGGAAACCATGTCTCCTAGGAAACCATTGTGCTCAGAACCCTACCCCTAACAATGCCCATCCCACCACGCCACATTCTAGAACACCATATCCAAGGAAACCGTATCCTTAGAAAACGTATCCTAGGAAACCATGTCTCCTTGGAAACCATTGTGCTCAGATCACTGTCCCTAAGAATGCACATCCTACCACGCCATAATCTAGAACACCATATCCAAGGAAACCGTATCCTCGGAAACCGTATCCTAGGAAACCATGTCTCCTAGGAAACCATTGTGCTCAGAACCCTGCCCCTAAGAATGAACATCCTACCAGGCCCCATTCTAGAACTCCGTATCTAAGGAAACAGTATCCTTGGAAACCGTGTCCTAGGAAACCATGTCTCCTAGGAAACCGTTGTGCTCAGAACCCTGTCCCTAAGAATGCAGATCCTACCAGGCCACATTCTAGAATACCGTATCCAAGGAAACTGTATCCTTGGAAACCGTATCCTAGGAAACGATGTCTCCTTGGAAAAATTTGAGGTCAGAACCCGGTCCCTAAGAAGGAACATCCTACCAGGCCACATTCTAGAACTCCGTATCCAAGGAAACAGTATACTTGGAAACCGAATCCTAGGGAACCATGTCTCCTAGGAAACCACTGTGCTCAGAATCCTGCCCCTGAGAATGAACATCCTACCAGGCCACATTCTAGAACACCATATCCAAGGAAACCGTATCCTTGGAAACCGTATCCTAGAAAACCAGGTCCCCTAGGAAACCATTGTGCTCAGAACCCTGCACCTAAGAATGCCCATCCTACAACGCCACATTCTAGAACACCGTATCCAAGGAAACCGTATCCTAGGAAACCATGTCTCCTAGGAAACCATTGTGCTCAGAACCCTGCCCCTAAGAATGCCCATCCTACCACGCCACATTCTAGAACACCGTATCCAAGGAAACCGTATCCTTGGAAACCGTATCCTAGGAAACCATGTCTCCTAGGAAACCATTGTGCTCAGAACCCTGCACCTAAGAATGCCCATCCTACCACGCCACATTCTAGAACACCCTATCCAAGGAAACCGTATCCTTGGAAACCGTATCCTAGGAAACCATGTCTCCTAGGAAAACATTGTGCTCAGAACCCTGCCCCTAAGAATGTCCATCCTACCACGCCACATTCTAGAACACTGTATCCATGGAAACCGTATCCTTGGAAAACGTATCCTAGGAAACCATGTCTCCTAGGAAACCATTGTCCTCAGAACCCTGCCCCTAAGAATGCCCATCCTACCACGCCACATTCTAGAACACCGTATCCAAGGAAACCGTATCCTTGGAAACCGTATCCTAGGAAACCATGTCTCCTTGGAAACCATTGTGCTCAGAACCCTGCCCCTAAGAATGCCCATCCTACCACGCCACATTCTAGAACACCGTATCCAAGGAAACCGTATCCTTGGAAACCGTATCCTAGGAAACCATGTCTCCTAGGAAACCATTGTGCTCAGAACCCTGCACCTAAGAATGCAAATCCTACCACGCCACATTCTAGAACACCGTATCCAAGGAAACCGTATCCTTGGAAACCGTATCCTAGGAAACCATGTCTCCTAGGAAACCATTGTGCTCAGAACCCTGCCCCTAAGAATGCCCATCCTACCACGCCACATTCTAGAACACCGTATCCAAGGAAACCGTACCCTTGGAAACCGTATCCTAGGAAACCATGTGTCCTAGGAAACCATTGTGCTCAGAACCCTGCACCTAAGAATGCCCATCCTACCACGCCACATTCTAGAACACCGTATCCAAGGAAACCGTATCCTTGGAAAGCGTATCCTAGGAAACCATGTCTCCTTGGAAACCATTCTTCTCAGACCCTGCCCCTAAGAATGCCCATCCTACCACGCCACATTCTAGAACACCGTATCCAAGGAAACCGTATCCTTGGAAACCGTATCCTAGGAAACCATGTGTCCTAGGAAACCATGGTGCTCAGAACCCTGCCCCTAAGAATGACCATCCTACCACGCCACATTCTAGAACACCGTATCCAAGGAAACCGTATCCTTGGAAACCGTATCCTAGGAAACCATGTCTCCTAGAAAATATTGTGCTCAGAACCCTGCCCCTGAGAATGCCCATCCTACCACGCCACATTCTAGAACACCGTATCCAAGGAAACCATATCCTTGGAAATCGTATCCTAGGAAACCATGTCTCCTAGGAAACCATTGTGCTCAGAACCCTGCTCCTAAGAATGCGCATCCTACCACGCCACATTCTAGAACACCGTATCCTTGGAAACCGTATCCTAGGAAACCATGTCTCCTAGGAAACCATTGTGCTCAGAACCCTTCCCCTAAGAATGCTCATCCTACCACGCCACATTCTAGAACACCGTATCCAAGGAAACCGTATCCTTGGAAACCGTATCCTAGGAAACCATGTCTCCTAGGAAACCATTGTGCTCAGAACCCTGCCCCTAAGAATGCCCATCCTACCACGAAACATTCTGGAACACCGTATCCATGGAAACCGTATCCTTGGAAACCGTATCCTAGGAAACCATGTCTCCTAGGAAACCATTGTGCTCAGAACCCTGCCCCTAAGAATGCCCATGCTACCACGCCACATTCTAGAACACCGTATTCTTGGAAACCGTATCCTAGGAAACCATGTCTCCTAGGAAACCATTGTGCTCAGAACCCTTCCACTAAGAATGCCCATCCTACCACGCCACATTCTAGAACACCTTATCCAAGGAAACCGTATCCTTGGAAACCGTATCCTAGGAAACCATGTCTCCTAGGAAACCATTGTGCTCAGAACCCTGCCCCTAAGAATGCCCATCCTACCACGCCACATTCTAGAACACCGTATCCAAGGAAACCGTATACTTGGAAACCGTAACCTAGGAAACCATGTCTCCTAGGAAACCATTGTGCTCAGAACCCTGCACCTAAGAATGCCCATCCTACAACGCCACATTCTAGAACACCGTATCCAAGGAAACCGTATCCTTGGAAACCGTATCCTAGGAAACCATGTCTCCTAGGAAACCATTGTGCTCAGAACCCTGCACCTAAGAATGCCCATCCTACAACGCCACATTCTAGAACACCGTATCCAAGGAAACCGTATCCTAGGAAACCATGTCTCCTAGGAAACCATTGTGCTCAGAACCCTGCACCTAAGAATGCCCATCCTACAACGCCACATTCTAGAACACCGTATCCAAGGAAACCGTATCCTTGGAAACCGTATCCTAGGAAACCATGTCTCCTAGGAAACCATTGTGCTCAGAACCCTGCACCTAAGAATGCCCATCCTACAACGCCACATTCTAGAACACCGTATCCAAGGAAACCGTATCCTAGGAAACCATGTCTCCTAGGAAACCATTGTGCTCAGAACCCTGCCCCTAAGAATGCCCATCCTATCACGCCACATTCTAGAACACCGTATCCAAAGAAACCGTATCCTTGGAAACCGTATCCTAGGAAACCATGTCTCCTAGGAAACCATTGTGATCAGAACCCTGCCCCTAAGAATGCCCATCCTACCACGCCACATTCTAGAACACCGTATCCAAGGAAACCGTATCCTAGGAAACCATGTCTCCTAGGAAACCATGTCTCCTAGGAAACCATTGTGCTCAGAACCCTGCCCCTAAGAATGCCCATCCTACCACGCCACATTCTAGAACACCGTATCCAAGGAAACCGTATCTTGGAAACCGTATCCTAGGAAACCATGTCTCCTAGGAAACCATTGTGCTCAGAACCCTGCCCCTAAGAATGCCCATCCTACCACGCCACATTCTAGAACACCGTATCCAAGGAAACCGTATCCTAGGAAACCATGTCTCCTTGGAAACCATTTTGCTCAGAACCCTGCCCCTAAGAATGCCCATCCTACCACGCCACATTCTGGAACACCGTATCCAAGGAAACCGTATCCTTGGAAACCGTATCCTAGGAAACCATGTCTCCTAGGAAACCATTGTGCTCAGAACCCTGCACCTAAGAATGCCCATCCTACCACGCCACATTCTAGAACACCGTATCCAAGGAAACCGTATCCCTGGAAACCGTATCCTAGGAAACCATGTCTCCTAGGAAACCATTGTGCTCAGAACCCTGCCCCTAAGAATGCCCATCCTACCACGCCACATTCTAGAACACCGTATCCAAGGAAACCGTATCCTTGGAAAACGTATCCTAGGAAACCATGTCTCCTAGGAAACCATTGTCCTCAGAACCCTGCCCCTAAGAATGCCCATCCTACCACGCCACATTCTAGAACACCGTATCCAAGGAAACCGTATCCTTGGAAACCGTATCCTAGGAAACCATGTCTCCTAGGAAACCATTGTGCTCAGAACCCTGCCCCTAAGAATGCCCATCCTACCACGCCACATTCTAGAACACCGTATCCAAGGAAACCGTATCCTTTGAAACCGTATCCTAGGAAACCATGTCTCCTAGGAAACCATTGTGCTCAGAACCCTGCCCCTAAGAATGCCCATCCTACCACGCCACATTCTAGAACACCGTATCCAAGGAAACCGTATCCTTGGAAACCCTATCCTAGGAAACCATGTCTCCTAGGAAACCATTGTGCTCAGAACCCTGCCCCTAAGAATGCCCATCCTACCACGCCACATTCTAGAACACCGTATCCAAGGAAACCGTACCCTTGGAAACCGTATCCTAGGAAACCATGTGTCCTAGGAAACCATTGTGCTCAGAACCCTGCACCTAAGAATGCCCATCCTACCACGCCACATTCTAGAACACCGTATCCAAGGAAACCGTATCCTTGGAAACCGTATCCTAGGAAACCATGTCTCCTTGGAAACCATTCTTCTCAGACCCTGCCCCTAAGAATGCCCATCCTACCACGCCACATTCTAGAACACCGTATCCAAGGAAACCGTATCCTTGGAAACCGTATCCTAGGAAACCATGTGTCCTAGGAAACCATGGTGCTCAGAACCCTGCCCCTAAGAATGCCCATCCTACCACGTCACATTCTAGAACACCGTATCCAAGGAGACCGTATACTTGGAAATCGTATCCTAGGAAACCATGTCTCCTAGGAAACCATTGTGCTCAGAACCCTGCACCTAAGAATGCCCATCCTACAACGCCACATTCTAGAACACCGTATCCAAGGAGACCATATCCTTGGAAACCGTATCCTAGGAAACCATGTCTCCTAGGAAACCATTGTGCTCAGAACCCTGCACCTAAGAATGCCCATCCTACAACGCCACATTCTAGAACACCGTATCCAAGGAAACCGTATCCTAGGAAACCATGTCTCCTAGGAAACCATTGTGCTCAGAACCCTGCCCCTAAAAATGCCCATCCTACCACGCCACATTCTAGAACACCGTATCCAAGGAAACCGTATCCTTGGAAACCGTATCCTAGGAAACCATGTCTCCTAGGAAACCATTGTGCTCAGAACCCTGCACCTAAGAATGCCCATCCTACCACGCCACATTCTAGAACACCGTATCCAAGGAAACCGTATCCTTGGAAACCGTATCCTAGGAAACCATGTCTCCTAGGAAACCATTGTGCTCAGAACCCTGCCCCTAAGAATGCCCATCCTACCACGCCACATTCTAGAACACCGTATCCAAGGAAACCGTACCCTTGGAAACCGTATCCTAGGAAACCATGTGTCCTAGGAAACCATTGTGCTCAGAACCCTGCACCTAAGAATGCCCATCCTACCACGCCACATTCTAGAACACCGTATCCAAGGAAACCGTATCCTTGGAAACCGTATCCTAGGAAACCATGTCTCCTAGGAAACCATTGTGCTCAGAACCCTGCCCCTAAGAATGCCCATCCTACCACGCCACATTCTAGAACACCGTATCCAAGGAAACCGTATCCTTGGAAACCGTAACCTAGGAAACCATGTCTCCTAGGAAACCATTGTGCTCAGAACCCTGCACCTAAGAATGCCCATCCTACAACGCCACATTCTAGAACACCGTATCCAAGGAAACCGTATCCTTGGAAACCGTATCCTAGGAAACCATGTCTCCTAGGAAACCATTGTGCTCAGAACCCTGCACCTAAGAATGCCCATCCTACAACGCCACATTCTAGAACACCGTATCCAAGGAAACCGTATCCTAGGAAACCATGTCTCCTAGGAAACCATTGTGCTCAGAACCCTGCCCCTAAGAATGCCCATCCTACCACGCCACATTCTAGAACACCGTATCCAACGAAACCGTATCCTTGGAAACCGTATCCTAGGAAACCATGTCTCCTAGGAAACCATTGTGCTCAGAACCCTACCCCTAACAATGCCCATCCCACCACGCCACATTCTAGAACACCATATCCAAGGAAACCGTATCCTTAGAAAACGTATCCTAGGAAACCATGTCTCCTTGGAAACCATTGTGCTCAGATCACTGTCCCTAAGAATGCACATCCTACCACGCCATAATCTAGAACACCATATCCAAGGAAACCGTATCCTCGGAAACCGTATCCTAGGAAACCATGTCTCCTAGGAAACCATTGTGCTCAGAACCCTGCCCCTAAGAATGAACATCCTACCAGGCCCCATTCTAGAACTCCGTATCTAAGGAAACAGTATCCTTGGAAACCGTGTCCTAGGAAACCATGTCTCCTAGGAAACCGTTGTGCTCAGAACCCTGTCCCTAAGAATGCAGATCCTACCAGGCCACATTCTAGAATACCGTATCCAAGGAAACTGTATCCTTGGAAACCGTATCCTAGGAAACGATGTCTCCTTGGAAAAATTTGAGGTCAGAACCCGGTCCCTAAGAAGGAACATCCTACCAGGCCACATTCTAGAACTCCGTATCCAAGGAAACAGTATACTTGGAAACCGAATCCTAGGGAACCATGTCTCCTAGGAAACCACTGTGCTCAGAATCCTGCCCCTGAGAATGAACATCCTACCAGGCCACATTCTAGAACACCATATCCAAGGAAACCGTATCCTTGGAAACCGTATCCTAGGAAACCAGGTCCCCTAGGAAACCATTGTGCTCAGAACCCTGCACCTAAGAATGCCCATCCTACAACGCCACATTCTAGAACACCGTATCCAAGGAAACCGTATCCTAGGAAACCATGTCTCCTAGGAAACCATTGTGCTCAGAACCCTGCCCCTAAGAATGCCCATCCTACCACGCCACATTCTAGAACACCGTATCCAAGGAAACTGTATCCTTGGAAACCGTATCCTAGGAAACCATGTCTCCTAGGAAACCATTGTGCTCAGAACCCTGCACCTAAGAATGCCCATCCTACCACGCCACATTCTAGAACACCCTATCCAAGGAAACCGTATCCTTGGAAACCGTATCCTAGGAAACCATGTCTCCTAGGAAAACATTGTGCTCAGAACCCTGCCCCTAAGAATGTCCATCCTACCACGCCACATTCTAGAACACTGTATCCATGGAAACCGTATCCTTGGAAAACGTATCCTAGGAAACCATGTCTCCTAGGAAACCATTGTCCTCAGAACCCTGCCCCTAAGAATGCCCATCCTACCACGCCACATTCTAGAACACCGTATCCAAGGAAACCGTATCCTTGGAAACCGTATCCTAGGAAACCATGTCTCCTTGGAAACCATTGTGCTCAGAACCCTGCCCCTAAGAATGCCCATCCTACCACGCCACATTCTAGAACACCGTATCCAAGGAAACCGTATCCTTGGAAACCGTATCCTAGGAAACCATGTCTCCTAGGAAACCATTGTGCTCAGAACCCTGCACCTAAGAATGCAAATCCTACCACGCCACATTCTAGAACACCGTATCCAAGGAAACCGTATCCTTGGAAACCGTATCCTAGGAAACCATGTCTCCTAGGAAACCATTGTGCTCAGAACCCTGCCCCTAAGAATGCCCATCCTACCACGCCACATTCTAGAACACCGTATCCAAGGAAACCGTATCCTTGGAAACCGTAACCTAGGAAACCATGTCTCCTAGGAAACCATTGTGCTCAGAACCCTGCACCTAAGAATGCCCATCCTACAACGCCACATTCTAGAACACCGTATCCAAGGAAACCGTATCCTTGGAAACCGTATCCTAGGAAACCATGTCTCCTAGGAAACCATTGTGCTCAGAACCCTGCACCTAAGAATGCCCATCCTACAACGCCACATTCTAGAACACCGTATCCAAGGAAACCGTATCCTAGGAAACCATGTCTCCTAGGAAACCATTGTGCTCAGAACCCTGCCCCTAAGAATGCCCATCCTACCACGCCACATTCTAGAACACCGTATCCAACGAAACCGTATCCTTGGAAACCGTATCCTAGGAAACCATGTCTCCTAGGAAACCATTGTGCTCAGAACCCTACCCCTAACAATGCCCATCCCACCACGCCACATTCTAGAACACCATATCCAAGGAAACCGTATCCTTAGAAAACGTATCCTAGGAAACCATGTCTCCTTGGAAACCATTGTGCTCAGATCACTGTCCCTAAGAATGCACATCCTACCACGCCATAATCTAGAACACCATATCCAAGGAAACCGTATCCTCGGAAACCGTATCCTAGGAAACCATGTCTCCTAGGAAACCATTGTGCTCAGAACCCTGCCCCTAAGAATGAACATCCTACCAGGCCCCATTCTAGAACTCCGTATCTAAGGAAACAGTATCCTTGGAAACCGTGTCCTAGGAAACCATGTCTCCTAGGAAACCGTTGTGCTCAGAACCCTGTCCCTAATAATGCAGATCCTACCAGGCCACATTCTAGAATACCGTATCCAAGGAAACTGTATCCTTGGAAACCGTATCCTAGGAAACGATGTCTCCTTGGAAAAATTTGAGGTCAGAACCCGGTCCCTAAGAAGGAACATCCTACCAGGCCACATTCTAGAACTCCGTATCCAAGGAAACAGTATACTTGGAAACCGAATCCTAGGGAACCATGTCTCCTAGGAAACCACTGTGCTCAGAATCCTGCCCCTGAGAATGAACATCCTACCAGGCCACATTCTAGAACACCATATCCAAGGAAACCGTATCCTTGGAAACCGTATCCTAGGAAACCAGGTCCCCTAGGAAACCATTGTGCTCAGAACCCTGCACCTAAGAATGCCCATCCTACAACGCCACATTCTAGAACACCGTATCCAAGGAAACCGTATCCTAGGAAACCATGTCTCCTAGGAAACCATTGTGCTCAGAACCCTGCCCCTAAGAATGCCCATCCTACCACGCCACATTCTAGAACACCGTATCCAAGGAAACTGTATCCTTGGAAACCGTATCCTAGGAAACCATGTCTCCTAGGAAACCATTGTGCTCAGAACCCTGCACCTAAGAATGCCCATCCTACCACGCCACATTCTAGAACACCCTATCCAAGGAAACCGTATCCTTGGAAACCGTATCCTAGGAAACCATGTCTCCTAGGAAAACATTGTGCTCAGAACCCTGCCCCTAAGAATGTCCATCCTACCACGCCACATTCTAGAACACTGTATCCATGGAAACCGTATCCTTGGAAAACGTATCCTAGGAAACCATGTCTCCTAGGAAACCATTGTCCTCAGAACCCTGCCCCTAAGAATGCCCATCCTACCACGCCACATTCTAGAACACCGTATCCAAGGAAACCGTATCCTTGGAAACCGTATCCTAGGAAACCATGTCTCCTTGGAAACCATTGTGCTCAGAACCCTGCCCCTAAGAATGCCCATCCTACCACGCCACATTCTAGAACACCGTATCCAAGGAAACCGTATCCTTGGAAACCGTATCCTAGGAAACCATGTCTCCTAGGAAACCATTGTGCTCAGAACCCTGCACCTAAGAATGCAAATCCTACCACGCCACATTCTAGAACACCGTATCCAAGGAAACCGTATCCTTGGAAACCGTATCCTAGGAAACCATGTCTCCTAGGAAACCATTGTGCTCAGAACCCTGCCCCTAAGAATGCCCATCCTACCACGCCACATTCTAGAACACCGTATCCAAGGAAACCGTATCCTTGGAAAGCGTATCCTAGGAAACCATGTCTCCTTGGAAACCATTCTTCTCAGACCCTGCCCCTAAGAATGCCCATCCTACCACGCCACATTCTAGAACACCGTATCCAAGGAAACCGTATCCTTGGAAACCGTATCCTAGGAAACCATGTGTCCTAGGAAACCATGGTGCTCAGAACCCTGCCCCTAAGAATGACCATCCTACCACGCCACATTCTAGAACACCGTATCCAAGGAAACCGTATCCTTGGAAACCGTATCCTAGGAAACCATGTCTCCTAGAAAATATTGTGCTCAGAACCCTGCCCCTGAGAATGCCCATCCTACCACGCCACATTCTAGAACACCGTATCCAAGGAAACCATATCCTTGGAAATCGTATCCTAGGAAACCATGTCTCCTAGGAAACCATTGTGCTCAGAACCCTGCTCCTAAGAATGCGCATCCTACCACGCCACATTCTAGAACACCGTATCCTTGGAAACCGTATCCTAGGAAACCATGTCTCCTAGGAAACCATTGTGCTCAGAACCCTTCCCCTAAGAATGCTCATCCTACCACGCCACATTCTAGAACACCGTATCCAAGGAAACCGTATCCTTGGAAACCGTATCCTAGGAAACCATGTCTCCTAGGAAACCATTGTGCTCAGAACCCTGCCCCTAAGAATGCCCATCCTACCACGAAACATTCTGGAACACCGTATCCATGGAAACCGTATCCTTGGAAACCGTATCCTAGGAAACCATGTCTCCTAGGAAACCATTGTGCTCAGAACCCTGCCCCTAAGAATGCCCATGCTACCACGCCACATTCTAGAACACCGTATTCTTGGAAACCGTATCCTAGGAAACCATGTCTCCTAGGAAACCATTGTGCTCAGAACCCTTCCACTAAGAATGCCCATCCTACCACGCCACATTCTAGAACACCTTATCCAAGGAAACCGTATCCTTGGAAACCGTATCCTAGGAAACCATGTCTCCTAGGAAACCATTGTGCTCAGAACCCTGCCCCTAAGAATGCCCATCCTACCACGCCACATTCTAGAACACCGTATCCAAGGAAACCGTATACTTGGAAACCGTAACCTAGGAAACCATGTCTCCTAGGAAACCATTGTGCTCAGAACCCTGCACCTAAGAATGCCCATCCTACAACGCCACATTCTAGAACACCGTATCCAAGGAAACCGTATCCTTGGAAACCGTATCCTAGGAAACCATGTCTCCTAGGAAACCATTGTGCTCAGAACCCTGCACCTAAGAATGCCCATCCTACAACGCCACATTCTAGAACACCGTATCCAAGGAAACCGTATCCTAGGAAACCATGTCTCCTAGGAAACCATTGTGCTCAGAACCCTGCACCTAAGAATGCCCATCCTACAACGCCACATTCTAGAACACCGTATCCAAGGAAACCGTATCCTTGGAAACCGTATCCTAGGAAACCATGTCTCCTAGGAAAACATTGTGCTCAGAACCCTGCACCTAAGAATGCCCATCCTACAACGCCACATTCTAGAACACCGTATCCAAGGAAACCGTATCCTAGGAAACCATGTCTCCTAGGAAACCATTGTGCTCAGAACCCTGCCCCTAAGAATGCCCATCCTATCACGCCACATTCTAGAACACCGTATCCAAAGAAACCGTATCCTTGGAAACCGTATCCTAGGAAACCATGTCTCCTAGGAAACCATTGTGATCAGAACCCTGCCCCTAAGAATGCCCATCCTACCACGCCACATTCTAGAACACCGTATCCAAGGAAACCGTATCCTAGGAAACCATGTCTCCTAGGAAACCATGTCTCCTAGGAAACCATTGTGCTCAGAACCCTGCCCCTAAGAATGCCCATCCTACCACGCCACATTCTAGAACACCGTATCCAAGGAAACCGTATCCTTGGAAACCGTATCCTAGGAAACCATGTCTCCTAGGAAACCATTGTGCTCAGAACCCTGCCCCTAAGAATGCCCATCCTACCACGCCACATTCTAGAACACCGTATCCAAGGAAACCGTATCCTAGGAAACCACGTCTCCTTGGAAACCATTTTGCTCAGAACCCTGCCCCTAAGAATGCCCATCCTACCACGCCACATTCTGGAACACCGTATCCAAGGAAACCGTATCCTTGGAAACCGTATCCTAGGAAACCATGTCTCCTAGGAAACCATTGTGCTCAGAACCCTGCACCTAAGAATGCCCATCCTACCACGCCACATTCTAGAACACCGTATCCAAGGAAACCGTATCCTTGGAAACCGTATCCTAGGAAACCATGTCTCCTAGGAAACCATTGTGCTCAGAACCCTGCCCCTAAGAATGCCCATCCTACCACGCCACATTCTAGAACACCGTATCCAAGGAAACCGTATCCTTGGAAAACGTATCCTAGGAAACCATGTCTCCTAGGAAACCATTGTCCTCAGAACCCTGCCCCTAAGAATGCCCATCCTACCACGCCACATTCTAGAACACCGTATCCAAGGAAACCGTATCCTTGGAAACCGTATCCTAGGAAACCATGTCTCCTAGGAAACCATTGTGCTCAGAACCCTGCCCCTAAGAATGCCCATCCTACCACGCCACATTCTAGAACACCGTATCCAAGGAAACCGTATCCTTGGAAACCGTATCCTAGGAAACCATGTCTCCTAGGAAACCATTGTGCTCAGAACCCTGCCCCTAAGAATGCCCATCCTACCACGCCACATTCTAGAACACCGTATCCAAGGAAACCGTATCCTTGGAAACCCTATCCTAGGAAACCATGTCTCCTAGGAAACCATTGTGCTCAGAACCCTGCCCCTAAGAATGCCCATCCTACCACGCCACATTCTAGAACACCGTATCCAAGGAAACCGTACCCTTGGAAACCGTATCCTAGGAAACCATGTGTCCTAGGAAACCACTGTGCTCAGAACCCTGCACCTAAGAATGCCCATCCTACCACGCCACATTCTAGAACACCGTATCCAAGGAAACCGTATCCTTGGAAACCGTATCCTAGGAAACCATGTCTCCTTGGAAACCATTCTTCTCAGACCCTGCCCCTAAGAATGCCCATCCTACCACGCCACATTCTAGAACACCGTATCCAAGGAAACCGTATCCTTGGAAACCGTATCCTAGGAAACCATGTGTCCTAGGAAAACATGGTGCTCAGAACCCTGCCCCTAAGAATGCCCATCCTACCACGTCACATTCTAGAACACCGTATCCAAGGAGACCGTATACTTGGAAATCGTATCCTAGGAAACCATGTCTCCTAGGAAACCATTGTGCTCAGAACCCTGCACCTAAGAATGCCCATCCTACAACGCCACATTCTAGAACACCGTATCCAAGGAGACCATATCCTTGGAAACCGTATCCTAGGAAACCATGTCTCCTAGGAAACCATTGTGCTCAGAACCCTGCACCTAAGAATGCCCATCCTACAACGCCACATTCTAGAACACCGTATCCAAGGAAACCGTATCCTAGGAAACCATGTCTCCTAGGAAACCATTGTGCTCAGAACCCTGCCCCTAAAAATGCCCATCCTACCACGCCACATTCTAGAACACCGTATCCAAGGAAACCGTATCCTTGGAAACCGTATCCTAGGAAACCATGTCTCCTAGGAAACCATTGTGCTCAGAACCCTGCACCTAAGAATGCCCATCCTACCACGCCACATTCTAGAACACCGTATCCAAGGAAACCGTATCCTTGGAAACCGTATCCTAGGAAACCATGTCTCCTAGGAAACCATTGTGCTCAGAACCCTGCCCCTAAGAATGCCCATCCTACCACGCCACATTCTAGAACACCGTATCCAAGGAAACCGTACCCTTGGAAACCGTATCCTAGGAAACCATGTGTCCTAGGAAACCATTGTGCTCAGAACCCTGCACCTAAGAATGCCCATCCTACCACGCCACATTCTAGAACACCGTATCCAAGGAAACCGTATCCTTGGAAACCGTATCCTAGGAAACCATGTCTCCTTGGAAACCATTCTTCTCAGACCCTGCCCCTAAGAATGCCCATCCTACCACGCCACATTCTAGAACACCGTATCCAAGGAAACCGTATCCTTGGAAACCGTATCCTAGGAAACCATGTGTCCTAGGAAACCATGGTGCTCAGAACCCTGCCCCTAAGAATGCCCATCCTACCACGTCACATTCTAGAACACCGTATCCAAGGAGACCGTATACTTGGAAACCGTATCCTAGGAAACCATGTCTCCTAGGAAACCATTGTGCTCAGAACCCTGCACCTAAGAATGCCCATCCTACAACGCCACATTCTAGAACACCGTATCCAAGGAAACCGTATCCTTGGAAACCGTATCCTAGGAAACCATGTCTCCTAGGAAACCATTGTGCTCAGAACCCTGCCCCTAAGAATGCCCATCCTACCACGCCACATTCTAGAACACCGTATCCAAGGAAACCGTATCCTTGGAAACCGTATCCTAGGAAACCATGTCTCCTAGGAAACCATTGTGATCAGAACCCTGCCCCTAAGAATGCCCATCCTACCACGCCACATTCTAGAACACCGTATCCAAGGAAACCGTATCCTAGGAAACCATGTCTCCTTGGAAACCATTTTGCTCAGAACCCTGCCCCTAAGAATGCCCATCCTACCACGCCACATTCTGGAACACCGTATCCAAGGAAACCGTATCCTTGGAAACCGTATCCTAGGAAACCATGTCTCCTAGGAAACCATTGTGCTCAGAACCCTGCACCTAAGAATGCCCATCCTACCACGCCACATTCTAGAACACCGTATCCAAGGAAACCGTATCCTTGGAAACCGTATCCTAGGAAACCATGTCTCCTAGGAAACCATTGTGCTCAGAACCCTGCCCCTAAGAATGCCCATCCTACCACGCCACATTCTAGAACACCGTATCCAAGGAAACCGTATCCTTGGAAAACGTATCCTAGGAAACCATGTCTCCTAGGAAACCATTGTCCTCAGAACCCTGCCCCTAAGAATGCCCATCCTACCACGCCACATTCTAGAACACCGTATCCAAGGAAACCGTATCCTTGGAAACCGTATCCTAGGAAACCATGTCTCCTAGGAAACCATTGTGCTCAGAACCCTGCCCCTAAGAATGCCCATCCTACCACGCCACATTCTAGAACACCGTATCCAAGGAAACCGTATCCTTGGAAACCGTATCCTAGGAAACCATGTCTCCTAGGAAACCATTGTGCTCAGAACCCTGCCCCTAAGAATGCCCATCCTACCACGCCACATTCTAGAACACCGTATCCAAGGAAACCGTATCCTTGGAAACCGTATCCTAGGAAACCATGTCTCCTAGGAAACCATTGTGCTCAGAACCCTGCCCCTAAGAATGCCCATCCTACCACGCCACATTCTAGAACACCGTATCCAAGGAAACCGTACCCTTGGAAACCGTATCCTAGGAAACCGTGTGTCCTAGGAAACCATTGTGCTCAGAACCCTGCACCTAAGAATGCTCATCCTACCACGCCACATTCTAGAACACCGTATCCAAGGAAACCGTATCCTTGGAAACCGTATCCTAGGAAACCATGTCTCCTTGGAAACCATTCTTCTCTGACCCTGCCCCTAAGAATGCCCATCCTACCACGCCACATTCTAGAACACCGTATCCAAGGAAACCGTATCCTTGGAAACCGTATCCTAGGAAACCATGTGTCCTAGGAAACCATGGTGCTCAGAACCCTGCCCCTAAGAATGCCCATCCTACCACGTCACATTCTAGAACACCGTATCCAAGGAGACCGTATACTTGGAAATCGTATCCTAGGAAACCATGTCTCCTAGGAAACCATTGTGCTCAGAACCCTGCACCTAAGAATGCCCATCCTACAACGCCACATTCTAGAACACCGTATCCAAGGAGACCATATCCTTGGAAACCGTATCCTAGGAAACCATGTCTCCTAGGAAACCATTGTGCTCAAAACCCTGCACCTAAGAATGCCCATCCTACAACGCCACATTCTAGAACACCGTATCCAAGGAAACCGTATCCTAGGAAACCATGTCTCCTAGGAAACCATTGTGCTCAGAACCCTGCCCCTAAAAATGCCCATCCTACCACGCCACATTCTAGAACACCGTATCCAAGGAAACCGTATCCTTGGAAACCGTATCCTAGGAAACCATGTCTCCTAGGAAACCATTGTGCTCAGAACCCTGCACCTAAGAATGCCCATCCTACCACGCCACATTCTAGAACACCGTATCCAAGGAAACCGTATCCTTGGAAACCGTATCCTAGGAAACCATGTCTCCTAGGAAACCATTGTGCTCAGAACCCTGCCCCTAAGAATGCCCATCCTACCACGCCACATTCTAGAACACCGTATCCAAGGAAACCGTACCCTTGGAAACCGTATCCTAGGAAACCATGTGTCCTAGGAAACCATTGTGCTCAGAACCCTGCACCTAAGAATGCCCATCCTACCACGCCACATTCTAGAACACCGTATCCAAGGAAACCGTATCCTTGGAAACCGTATCCTAGGAAACCATGTCTCCTTGGAAACCATTCTTCTCAGACCCTGCCCCTAAGAATGCCCATCCTACCACGCCACATTCTAGAACACCGTATCCAAGGAAACCGTATCCTTGGAAACCGTATCCTAGGAAACCATGTGTCCTAGGAAACCATGGTGCTCAGAACCCTGCCCCTAAGAATGCCCATCCTACCACGTCACATTCTAGAACACCGTATCCAAGGAGACCGTATACTTGGAAACCGTATCCTAGGAAACCATGTCTCCTAGGAAACCATTGTGCTCAGAACCCTGCACCTAAGAATGCCCATCCTACAACGCCACATTCTAGAACACCGTATCCAAGGAAACCGTATCCTTGGAAACCGTATCCTAGGAAACCATGTCTCCTAGGAAACCATTGTGCTCAGAACCCTGCCCCTAAGAATGTCCATCCTACCACGCCACATTCTAGAACACCGTATCCAAGGAAACCGTATCCTTGGAAACCGTATCCTAGGAAACCATGTCTCCTAGGAAACCATTGTGCTCAGAACCCTGCCCCTAAGAATGCCCATCCTATCACGCCACATTCTAGAACACCGTATCCAAGGAAACCGTATCCTTGGAAACCGTATCCTAGGAAACCATGTCTCCTAGGAAACCATTGTGCTCAGAACCCTGCCCGTAAGAATGCCCATCCTACCACGCCACATTCTAGAACACCGTATGCAAGGAAACCGTATCCTTGGAAACCGTATCCTAGGAAACCATGTCTCCTAGGAAACCATTGTGCTCAGAACCCTGCCCCTAAGAATGCCCATCCTACCACGCCACATTCTAGAACACCGTATCCAAGGAAACCGTATCCTTGGAAACCGTATCCTAGGAAACCATGTCTCCTAGGAAACCATTGTGCTCAGAACCCTGCACCTAAGAATGCCCATCCTACCACGCCACATTCTAGAACACCGTATCCAAGGAAACCGTATCCTTGGAAACCGTATCCTAGGAAACCATGTCTCCTAGGAAACCATTGTGCTCAGAATCCTGCCCCTAAGAATGCCCATCCTACCACGCCACATTCTAGAACACCGTATCCAAGGAAACCGTACCCTTGGAAACCGTATCCTAGGAAACCATGTGTCCTAGGAAACCATTGTGCTCAGAACCCTGCACCTAAGAATGCCCATCCTACCACGCCACATTCTAGAACACCGTATCCAAGGAAACCGTATCCTTGGAAACCGTATCCTAGGAAACCATGTCTCCTTGGAAACCATTCTTCTCAGACCCTGCCCGTAAGAATGCCCATCCTACCACGCCACATTCTAGAACACCGTATCCAAGGAAACCGTATCCTTGGAAACCGTATCCTAGGAAACCATGTCTCCTAGGAAACCATTGTGCTCAGAACCCTGCACCTAAGAATGCCCATCCTACCACGCCACATTCTAGAACACCGTATCCAAGGAAACTGTATCCTTGGAAACCGTATCCTAGGAAACCATGTCTCCTTGGAAACCATTCTTCTCAGACCCTGCCCCTAAGAATGCCCATCCTACCACGCCACATTCTAGAACACCGTATCCAAGGAAACCGTATCCTTGGAAACCGTATCCTAGGAAACCATGTGTCCTAGGAAACCATGGTGCTCAGAACCCTGCCCCTAAGAATGCCCATCCTACCACGTCACATTCTAGAACACCGTATCCAAGGAGACCGTATACTTGGAAACCGTATCCTAGGAAACCATGTCTCCTAGGAAACCATTGTGCTCAGAACCCTGCACCTAAGAATGCCCATCCTACAACGCCACATTCTAGAACACCGTATCCAAGGAAACCGTATCCTTGGAAACCGTATCCTAGGAAACCATGTCTCCTAGGAAACCATTGTGCTCAGAACCCTGCACCTAAGAATGCCCATCCTACAACGCCACATTCTAGAACACCGTATCCAAGGAAACCGTATCCTAGGAAACCATGTCTCCTAGGAAACCATTGTGCTCAGAACCCTGCCCCTAAGAATGCCCATCCTATCACGCCACATTCTAGAACACCGTATCCAAGGAAACCGTATCCTTGGAAACCGTATCCTAGGAAACCATGTCTCCTAGGAAACCATTGTGCTCAGAACCCTGCCCCTAAGAATGCCCATCCTACCACGCCACATTCTAGAACACCGTATCCAAGGAAACCGTATCCTTGGAAACCGTATCCTAGGAAACCATGTCTCCTAGGAAACCATTGTGCTCAGAACCCTGCCCCTAAGAATGCCCATCCTACCACGCCACATTCTAGAACACCGTATCCAAGGAAACCGTATCCTTGGAAACCGTATCCTAGGAAACCATGTCTCCTAGGAAACCATTGTGCTCAGAACCCTGCACCTAAGAATGCCCATCCTACCACGCCACATTCTAGAACACCGTATCCAAGGAAACCGTATCCTTGGAAACCGTATCCTAGGAAACCATGTGTCCTAGGAAACCATTGTGCTCAGAACCCTGCCCCTAAGAATGCCCATCCTACCACGTCACATTCTAGAACACCGTATCCAAGGAGACCGTATACTTGGAAACCGTATCCTAGGAAACCATGTCTCCTAGGAAACCATTGTGCTCAGAACCCTGCACCTAAGAATGCCCATCCTACAACGCCACATTCTAGAACACCGTATCCAAGGAAACCGTATCCTTGGAAACCGTATCCTAGGAAACCATGTCTCCTAGGAAACCATTGTGCTCAGAACCCTGCACCTAAGAATGCCCATCCTACAACGCCACATTCTAGAACACCGTATCCAAGGAAACCGTATCCTAGGAAACCATGTCCCCTAGGAAACCATTGTGCTCAGAACCCTGCCCCTAAGAATGCCCATCCTATCACGCCACATTCTAGAACACCGTATCCAAGGAAACCGTATCCTTGGAAACCGTATCCTAGGAAACCATGTCTCCTAGGAAACCATTGTGCTCAGAACCCTGCCCCTAAGAATGCCCATCCTATCACGCCACATTCTAGAACACCGTATCCAAGGAAACCGTATCCTTGGAAACCGTATCCTAGGAAACCATGTCTCCTAGGAAACCATTGTGCTCAGAACCCTGCCCCTAAGAATGCCCATCCTACCACGCCACATTCTAGAACACCGTATCCAAGGAAACCGTATCCTTGGAAACCGTATCCTAGGAAACCATGTCTCCTAGGAAACCATTGTGCTCAGAACCCTGCCCCTAAGAATGCCCATCCTATCACGCCACATTCTAGAACACCGTATCCAAGGAAACCGTATCCTTGGAAAACGTATCCTAGGAAACCATGTGTCCTAGGAATCCATTGTGCTCAGAACCCTGCCCCTAAGAATGCCCATCCTACCACGCCACATTCTAGAACACCGTATCCAAGGAAACCGTATCCTTGGAAACCGTATCCTAGGAAACCATGTCTGCTAGGAAACCATTGTGCTCAGAACCCTGCCCCTAAGAATGCCCATCCTACCACGCCACATTCTAGAACACCGTATCCAAGGAAACCGTATCCTTGGAAACCGTATCCTAGGAAACCATGTCTCCTAGGAAACCATTGTGCTCAGAACCCTGCCCCTAAGAATGCCCATCCTACCACGCCACATTCTAGAACACCGTATCCAAGGAAACCGAATCCTTGGAAACCGTATCCTAGGAAACCATGTCTCCTAGGAAACCATTGTGCTCAGAACCCTGCCCCTAAGAATGCCCATCCTACCACGTCACATTCTAGAACACCGTATCCAAGGAGACCGTATACTTGGAAACCGTATCTTAGGAAACCATGTCTCCTAGGAAACCATTGTGCTCAGAACCCTGCACCTAAGAATGTCCATCCTACAACGCCACATTCTAGAACACCGTATCCAAGGAAACCGTATCCTTGGAAACCGTATCCTAGGAAACCATGTCTCCTAGGAAACCATTGTGCTCAGAACCCTGCACGTAAGAATGCCCATCCTACAACGCCACATTCTAGAACACCGTATCCAAGGAAACCGTATCCTAGGAAACCATGTCTCCTAGGAAACCATTGTGCTCAGAACCCTGCCCCTAAGAATGCCCATCCTATCACGCCACATTCTAGAACACCGTATCCAAGGAAACCGTATCCTTGGAAACCGTATCCTAGGAAACCATGTCTCCTAGGAAACCATTGTGCTCAGAACCCTGCCCCTAAGAATGCCCATCCTACAACGCCACATTCTAAAACACCGTATCCAAGGAAACCGTATCCTTGGAAACCGTATCCTAGGAAACCATGTCTCCTAGGAAACCATTGTGCTCAGAACCCTGCACCTAAGAATGCCCATCCTACAACGCCACATTCTAGAACACCGTATCCAAGGAAACCGTATCCTAGGAAACCATGCCTCCTAGGAAACCATTGTGCTCAGAACCCTGCCCCTAAGAATGCCCATCCTATCACGCCACATTCTAGAACACCGTATCCAAGGAAACCGTATCCTTGGAAACCGTATCCTAGGAAACCATGTCTCCTAGGAAACCATTGTGCTCAGAACCCTGCCCCTAAGAATGCCCATCCTATCACGCCACATTCTAGAACACCGTATCCAAGGAAACCGTATCCTTGGAAACCGTACCCTGGAAACCATGTCTCCTAGGAAACCATTGTGCTCAGAACCCTGCCCCTAAGAATGCCCATCCTACCACGCCACATTCTAGAACACCGTATCCAAGGAAACCGTATCCTTGGAAACCGTATCCTAGGAAACCATGTCTCCTAGGAAACCATTGTGCTCAGAACCCTGCCCCTAAGAATGCCCATCCTACCACGCCACATTCTAGAACACCGTATCCAAGGAAACCGTATCCTTGGAAACCGTATCCTAGGAAACCATGTCTCCTAGGAAACCATTGTGCTCAGAACCCTGCACCTAAGAATGCCCATCCTACCACGCCACATTCTAGAACACCGTATCCAAGGAAACCGTATCCTTGGAAACCGTATCCTAGGAAACCATGTCTCCTAGGAAACCATTGTGCTCAGAACCCTGCCCCTAAAAATGCCCATCCTACCACGTCACATTCTAGAACACCGTATCCAAGGAGACCGTATACTTGGAAACCGTATCCTAGGAAACCATGTCTCCTAGGAAACCATTGTGCTCAGAACCCTGCACCTAAGAATGCCCATCCTACAACGCCACATTCTAGAACACCGTATCCAAGGAAACCGTATCCTTGGAAACCGTATCCTAGGAAACCATGTCTCCTAGGAAACCATTGTGCTCAGAACCCTGCACCTAAGAATGCCCATCCTACAACGCCACATTCTAGAACACCGTATCCAAGGAAACCGTATCCTTGGAAACCGTATCCTAGGAAACCATGTCTCCTAGGAAACCATTGTGCTCAGAACCCTGCCCCTAAGAATGCCCATCCTATCACGCCACATTCTAGAACACCGTATCCAAGGAAACCGTATCCTTGGAAACCGTATCCTAGGAAACCATGTCTCCTAGGAAACCATTGTGCTCAGAACCCTGCCCCTAAGAATGCCCATCCTACCACGCCACATTCTAGAACACCGTATCCAAGGAAACCGTATCCTTGGAAACCGTATCCTAGGAAACCATGTCTCCTAGGAAACCATTGTGCTCAGAACCCTGCCCCTAAGAATGCCCATCCTATCACGCCACATTCTAGAACACCGTATCCAAGGAAACCGTATCCTTGGAAACCGTATCCTAGGAAACCATGTGTCCTAGGAAACCATTGTGCTCAGAACCCTGCCCCTAAGAATGCCCATCCTACCACGCCACATTCTAGAACACCGTATCCAAGGAAACCGTATCCTTGGAAACCGTATCCTAGGAAACCATGTCTGCTAGGAAACCATTGTGCTCAGAACCCTGCCCCTAAGAATGCCCATCCTACCACGCCACATTCTAGAACACCGTATCCAAGGAAACCGTATCCTTGGAAACCGTATCCTAGGAAACCATGTCTCCTAGGAAACCATTGTGCTCAGAACCCTGCACCTAAGAATGCCCATCCTACCACGCCACATTCTAGAACACCGTATCCAAGGAAACCGTATCCTTGGAAACCGTATCCTAGGAAACCATGTCTCCTAGGAAACCATTGTGCTCAGAACCCTGCCCCTAAGAATGCCCATCCTACCACGTCACATTCTAGAACACCGTATCCAAGGAGACCGTATACTTGGAAACCGTATCCTAGGAAACCATGTCTCCTAGGAAACCATTGTGCTCAGAACCCTGCACCTAAGAATGCCCATCCTACAACGCCACATTCTAGAACACCGTATCCAAGGAAACCGTATCCTAGGAAACCGTATCCTAGGAAACCATGTCTCCTAGGAAACCATTGTGCTCAGAACCCTGCACGTAAGAATGCCCATCCTACAACGCCACATTCTAGAACACCGTATCCAAGGAAACCGTATCCTAGGAAACCATGTCTCCTAGGAAACCATTGTGCTCAGAACCCTGCCCCTAAGAATGCCCATCCTATCACGCCACATTCTAGAACACCGTATCCAAGGAAACCGTATCCTTGGAAACCGTATCCTAGGAAACCATGTCTCCTAGGAAACCATTGTGCTCAGAACCCTGCCCCTAAGAATGCCCATCCTACAACGCCACATTCTAGAACACCGTATCCAAGGAAACCGTATCCTAGGAAACCATGTCTCCTAGGAAACCATGTCTCCTAGGAAACCATTGTGATCAGAACCCTGCCCCTAAGAATGCCCATCCTACCACGCCACATTCTAGAACACCGTATCCAAGGAAACCGTATCCTAGGAAACCATGTCTCCTAGGAAACCATGTCTCCTAGGAAACCATTGTGCTCAGAACCCTGCCCCTAAGAATGCCCATCCTACCACGCCACATTCTAGAACACCGTATCCAAGGAAACCGTATCCTTGGAAACCGTATCCTAGGAAACCATGTCTCCTAGGAAACCATTGTGCTCAGAACCCTGCCCCTAAGAATGCCCATCCTACCACGCCACATTCTAGAACACCGTATCCAAGGAAACCGTATCCTAGGAAACCATGTCTCCTTGGAAACCATTTTGCTCAGAACCCTGCCCCTAAGAATGCCCATCCTACCACGCCACATTCTGGAACACCGTATCCAAGGAAACCGTATCCTTGGAAACCGTATCCTAGGAAACCATGTCTCCTAGGAAACCATTGTGCTCAGAACCCTGCACCTAAGAATGCCCATCCTACCACGCCACATTCTAGAACACCGTATCCAAGGAAACCGTATCCTTGGAAACCGTATCCTAGGAAACCATGTCTCCTAGGAAACCATTGTGCTCAGAACCCTGCCCCTAAGAATGCCCATCCTACCACGCCACATTCTAGAACACCGTATCCAAGGAAACCGTATCCTTGGAAAACGTATCCTAGGAAACCATGTCTCCTAGGAAACCATTGTCCTCAGAACCCTGCCCCTAAGAATGCCCATCCTACCACGCCACATTCTAGAACACCGTATCCAAGGAAACCGTATCCTTGGAAACCGTATCCTAGGAAACCATGTCTCCTTGGAAACCATTCTTCTCAGACCCTGCCCGTAAGAATGCCCATCCTACCACGCCACATTCTAGAACACCGTATCCAAGGAAACCGTATCCTTGGAAACCGTATCCTAGGAAACCATGTCTCCTAGGAAACCATTGTGCTCAGAACCCTGCACCTAAGAATGCCCATCCTACCACGCCACATTCTAGAACACCGTATCCAAGGAAACTGTATCCTTGGAAACCGTATCCTAGGAAACCATGTCTCCTAGGAAACCATTGTGCTCAGAACCCTGCCCCTAAGAATGCCCATCCTACCACGCCACATTCTAGAACACCGTATCCAAGGAAACCGTACCCTTGGAAACCGTATCCTAGGAAACCATGTGTCCTAGGAAACCATTGTGCTCAGAACCCTGCACCTAAGAATGCCCATCCTACCACGCCACATTCTAGAACACCGTATCCAAGGAAACCGTATCCTTGGAAACCGTATCCTAGGAAACCATGTCTCCTAGGAAACCATTGTGCTCAGAACCCTGCACCTAAGAATGCCCATCCTACAACGCCACATTCTAGAACACCGTATCCAAGGAAACCGTATCCTAGGAAACCATGTCTCCTAGGAAACCATTGTGCTCAGAACCCTGCCCCTAAGAATGCCCATCCTATCACGCCACATTCTAGAACACCGTATCCAAGGAAACCGTATCCTTGGAAACCGTATCCTAGGAAACCATGTCTCCTAGGAAACCATTGTGCTCAGAACCCTGCCCCTAAGAATGCCCATCCTACCACGCCACATTCTAGAACACCGTATCCAAGGAAACCGTATCCTTGGAAACCGTATCCTAGGAAACCATGTCTCCTAGGAAACCATTGTGCTCAGAACCCTGCCCCTAAGAATGCCCATCCTACCACGCCACATTCTAGAACACCGTATCCAAGGAAACCGTATCCTTGGAAACCGTATCCTAGGAAACCATGTCTCCTAGGAAACCATTGTGCTCAGAACCCTGCACCTAAGAATGCCCATCCTACCACGCCACATTCTAGAACACCGTATCCAAGGAAACCGTATCCTTGGAAACCGTATCCTAGGAAACCATGTGTCCTAGGAAACCATTGTGCTCAGAACCCTGCCCCTAAGAATGCCCATCCTACCACGTCACATTCTAGAACACCGTATCCAAGGAGACCGTATACTTGGAAACCGTATCCTAGGAAACCATGTCTCCTAGGAAACCATTGTGCTCAGAACCCTGCACCTAAGAATGCCCATCCTACAACGCCACATTCTAGAACACCGTATCCAAGGAAACCGTATCCTTGGAAACCGTATCCTACGAAACCATGTCTCCTAGGAAACCATTGTGCTCAGAACCCTGCACCTAAGAATGCCCATCCTACAACGCCACATTCTAGAACACCGTATCCAAGGAAACCGTATCCTAGGAAACCATGTCCCCTAGGAAACCATTGTGCTCAGAACCCTGCCCCTAAGAATGCCCATCCTATCACGCCACATTCTAGAACACCGTATCCAAGGAAACCGTATCCTTGGAAACCGTATCCTAGGAAACCATGTCTCCTAGGAAACCATTGTGCTCAGAACCCTGCCCCTAAGAATGCCCATCCTATCACGCCACATTCTAGAACACCGTATCCAAGGAAACCGTATCCTTGGAAACCGTATCCTAGGAAACCATGTCTCCTAGGAAACCATTGTGCTCAGAACCCTGCCCCTAAGAATGCCCATCCTACCACGCCACATTCTAGAACACCGTATCCAAGGAAACCGTATCCTTGGAAACCGTATCCTAGGAAACCATGTCTCCTAGGAAACCATTGTGCTCAGAACCCTGCCCCTAAGAATGCCCATCCTATCACGCCACATTCTAGAACACCGTATCCAAGGAAACCGTATCCTTGGAAACCGTATCCTAGGAAACCATGTGTCCTAGGAATCCATTGTGCTCAGAACCCTGCCCCTAAGAATGCCCATCCTACCACGCCACATTCTAGAACACCGTATCCAAGGAAACCGTATCCTTGGAAACCGTATCCTAGGAAACCATGTCTGCTAGGAAACCATTGTGCTCAGAACCCTGCACCTAAGAATGCCCATCCTACCACGCCACATTCTAGAACACCGTATCCAAGGAAACCGTATCCTTGGAAACCGTATCCTAGGAAACCATGTCTCCTAGGAAACCATTGTGCTCAGAACCCTGCACCTAAGAATGCCCATCCTACCACGCCACATTCTAGAACACCGTATCCAAGGAAACCGTATCCTTGGAAACCGTATCCTAGGAAACCATGTCTCCTAGGAAACCATTGTGCTCAGAACCCTGCCCCTAAGAATGCCCATCCTACCACGTCACATTCTAGAACACCGTATCCAAGGAGACCGTATACTTGGAAACCGTATCCTAGGAAACCATGTCTCCTAGGAAACCATTGTGCTCAGAACCCTGCACCTAAGAATGCCCATCCTACAACGCCACATTCTAGAACACCGTATCCAAGGAAACCGTATCCTTGGAAACCGTATCCTAGGAAACCATGTCTCCTAGGAAACCATTGTGCTCAGAACCCTGCACCTAAGAATGCCCATCCTACAACGCCACATTCTAGAACACCGTATCCAAGGAAACCGTATCCTAGGAAACCATGTCCCCTAGGAAACCATTGTGCTCAGAACCCTGCCCCTAAGAATGCCCATCCTATCACGCCACATTCTAGAACACCGTATCCAAGGAAACCGTATCCTTGGAAACCGTATCCTAGGAAACCATGTCTCCTAGGAAACCATTGTGCTCAGAACCCTGCCCCTAAGAATGCCCATCCTATCACGCCACATTCTAGAACACCGTATCCAAGGAAACCGTATCCTTGGAAACCGTATCCTAGGAAACCATGTCTCCTAGGAAACCATTGTGCTCAGAACCCTGCCCCTAAGAATGCCCATCCTACCACGCCACATTCTAGAACACCGTATCCAAGGAAACCGTATCCTTGGAAACCGTATCCTAGGAAACCATGTCTCCTAGGAAACCATTGTGCTCAGAACCCTGCCCCTAAGAATGCCCATCCTATCACGCCACATTCTAGAACACCGTATCCAAGGAAACCGTATCCTTGGAAACCGTATCCTAGGAAACCATGTGTCCTAGGAATCCATTGTGCTCAGAACCCTGCCCCTAAGAATGCCCATCCTACCACGCCACATTCTAGAACACCGTATCCAAGGAAACCGTATCCTTGGAAACCGTATCCTAGGAAACCATGTCTGCTAGGAAACCATTGTGCTCAGAACCCTGCCCCTAAGAATGCCCATCCTACCACGCCACATTCTAGAACACCGTATCCAAGGAAACCGTATCCTTGGAAACCGTATCCTAGGAAACCATGTCTCCTAGGAAACCATTGTGCTCAGAACCCTGCCCCTAAGAATGCCCATCCTACCACGCCACATTCTAGAACACCGTATCCAAGGAAACCGAATCCTTGGAAACCGTATCCTAGGAAACCATGTCTCCTAGGAAACCATTGTGCTCAGAACCCTGCCCCTAAGAATGCCCATCCTACCACGTCACATTCTAGAACACCGTATCCAAGGAGACCGTATACTTGGAAACCGTATCCTAGGAAACCATGTCTCCTAGGAAACCATTGTGCTCAGAACCCTGCACCTAAGAATGCCCATCCTACAACGCCACATTCTAGAACACCGTATCCAAGGAAACCGTATCCTTGGAAACCGTATCCTAGGAAACCATGTCTCCTAGGAAACCATTGTGCTCAGAACCCTGCACGTAAGAATGCCCATCCTACAACGCCACATTCTAGAACACCGTATCCAAGGAAACCGTATCCTTGGAAACCGTATCCTAGGAAACCATGTCTCCTAGGAAACCATTGTGCTCAGAACCCTGCACCTAAGAATGCCCATCCTACAACGCCACATTCTAGAACACCGTATCCAAGGAAACCGTATCCTTGGAAACCGTATCCTAGGAAACCATGTCTCCTAGGAAACCATTGTGCTCAGAACCCTGCCCCTAAGAATGCCCATCCTATCACGCCACATTCTAGAACACCGTATCCAAGGAAACCGTATCCTTGGAAACCGTATCCTAGGAAACCATGTCTCCTAGGAAACCATTGTGCTCAGAACCCTGCCCCTAAGAATGCCCATCCTACCACGCCACATTCTAGAACACCGTATCCAAGGAAACCGTATCCTTGGAAACCGTATCCTAGGAAACCATGTCTCCTAGGAAACCATTGTGCTCAGAACCCTGCCCCTAAGAATGCCCATCCTATCACGCCACATTCTAGAACACCGTATCCAAGGAAACCGTATCCTTGGAAACCGTATCCTAGGAAACCATGTGTCCTAGGAAACCATTGTGCTCAGAACCCTGCCCCTAAGAATGCCCATCCTACCACGCCACATTCTAGAACACCGTATCCAAGGAAACCGTATCCTTGGAAACCGTATCCTAGGAAACCATGTCTGCTAGGAAACCATTGTGCTCAGAACCCTGCCCCTAAGAATGCCCATCCTACCACGCCACATTCTAGAACACCGTATCCAAGGAAACCGTATCCTTGGAAACCGTATCCTAGGAAACCATGTCTCCTAGGAAACCATTGTGCTCAGAACCCTGCACCTAAGAATGCCCATCCTACCACGCCACATTCTAGAACACCGTATCCAAGGAAACCGTATCCTTGGAAACCGTATCCTAGGAAACCATGTCTCCTAGGAAACCATTGTGCTCAGAACCCTGCCCCTAAGAATGCCCATCCTACCACGTCACATTCTAGAACACCGTATCCAAGGAGACCGTATACTTGGAAACCGTATCCTAGGAAACCATGTCTCCTAGGAAACCATTGTGCTCAGAACCCTGCACCTAAGAATGCCCATCCTACAACGCCACATTCTAGAACACCGTATCCAAGGAAACCGTATCCTAGGAAACCGTATCCTAGGAAACCATGTCTCCTAGGAAACCATTGTGCTCAGAACCCTGCACGTAAGAATGCCCATCCTACAACGCCACATTCTAGAACACCGTATCCAAGGAAACCGTATCCTAGGAAACCATGTCTCCTAGGAAACCATTGTGCTCAGAACCCTGCCCCTAAGAATGCCCATCCTATCACGCCACATTCTAGAACACCGTATCCAAGGAAACCGTATCCTTGGAAACCGTATCCTAGGAAACCATGTCTCCTAGGAAACCATTGTGCTCAGAACCCTGCCCCTAAGAATGCCCATCCTACAACGCCACATTCTAGAACACCGTATCCAAGGAAACCGTATCCTAGGAAACCATGTCTCCTAGGAAACCATGTCTCCTAGGAAACCATTGTGATCAGAACCCTGCCCCTAAGAATGCCCATCCTACCACGCCACATTCTAGAACACCGTATCCAAGGAAACCGTATCCTAGGAAACCATGTCTCCTAGGAAACCATGTCTCCTAGGAAACCATTGTGCTCAGAACCCTGCCCCTAAGAATGCCCATCCTACCACGCCACATTCTAGAACACCGTATCCAAGGAAACCGTATCCTTGGAAACCGTATCCTAGGAAACCATGTCTCCTAGGAAACCATTGTGCTCAGAACCCTGCCCCTAAGAATGCCCATCCTACCACGCCACATTCTAGAACACCGTATCCAAGGAAACCGTATCCTAGGAAACCATGTCTCCTTGGAAACCATTTTGCTCAGAACCCTGCCCCTAAGAATGCCCATCCTACCACGCCACATTCTGGAACACCGTATCCAAGGAAACCGTATCCTTGGAAACCGTATCCTAGGAAACCATGTCTCCTAGGAAACCATTGTGCTCAGAACCCTGCCCCTAAGAATGCCCATCCTACCACGCCACATTCTAGAACACCGTATCCAAGGAAACCGTATCCTTGGAAACCGTATCCTAGGAAACCATGTCTCCTAGGAAACCATTGTGCTCAGAACCCTGCACCTAAGAATGCCCATCCTACCACGCCACATTCTAGAACACCGTATCCAAGGAAACCGTATCCTTGGAAACCGTATCCTAGGAAACCATGTGTCCTAGGAAACCATTGTGCTCAGAACCCTGCCCCTAAGAATGCCCATCCTACCACGTCACATTCTAGAACACCGTATCCAAGGAGACCGTATACTTGGAAACCGTATCCTAGGAAACCATGTCTCCTAGGAAACCATTGTGCTCAGAACCCTGCACCTAAGAATGCCCATCCTACAACGCCACATTCTAGAACACCGTATCCAAGGAAACCGTATCCTTGGAAACCGTATCCTAGGAAACCATGTCTCCTAGGAAACCATTGTGCTCAGAACCCTGCACCTAAGAATGCCCATCCTACAACGCCACATTCTAGAACACCGTATCCAAGGAAACCGTATCCTAGGAAACCATGTCCCCTAGGAAACCATTGTGCTCAGAACCCTGCCCCTAAGAATGCCCATCCTATCACGCCACATTCTAGAACACCGTATCCAAGGAAACCGTATCCTTGGAAACCGTATCCTAGGAAACCATGTCTCCTAGGAAACCATTGTGCTCAGAACCCTGCCCCTAAGAATGCCCATCCTATCACGCCACATTCTAGAACACCGTATCCAAGGAAACCGTATCCTTGGAAACCGTATCCTAGGAAACCATGTCTCCTAGGAAACCATTGTGCTCAGAACCCTGCCCCTAAGAATGCCCATCCTACCACGCCACATTCTAGAACACCGTATCCAAGGAAACCGTATCCTTGGAAACCGTATCCTAGGAAACCATGTCTCCTAGGAAACCATTGTGCTCAGAACCCTGCCCCTAAGAATGCCCATCCTATCACGCCACATTCTAGAACACCGTATCCAAGGAAACCGTATCCTTGGAAACCGTATCCTAGGAAACCATGTGTCCTAGGAATCCATTGTGCTCAGAACCCTGCCCCTAAGAATGCCCATCCTACCACGCCACATTCTAGAACACCGTATCCAAGGAAACCGTATCCTTGGAAACCGTATCCTAGGAAACCATGTCTGCTAGGAAACCATTGTGCTCAGAACCCTGCCCCTAAGAATGCCCATCCTACCACGCCACATTCTAGAACACCGTATCCAAGGAAACCGTATCCTTGGAAACCGTATCCTAGGAAACCATGTCTCCTAGGAAACCATTGTGCTCAGAACCCTGCACCTAAGAATGCCCATCCTACCACGCCACATTCTAGAACACCGTATCCAAGGAAACCGTATCCTTGGAAACCGTATCCTAGGAAACCATGTCTCCTAGGAAACCATTGTGCTCAGAACCCTGCCCCTAAGAATGCCCATCCTACCACGTCACATTCTAGAACACCGTATCCAAGGAGACCGTATACTTGGAAACCGTATCCTAGGAAACCATGTCTCCTAGGAAACCATTGTGCTCAGAACCCTGCACCTAAGAATGCCCATCCTACAACGCCACATTCTAGAACACCGTATCCAAGGAAACCGTATCCTTGGAAACCGTATCCTAGGAAACCATGTCTCCTAGGAAACCATTGTGCTCAGAACCCTGCACGTAAGAATGCCCATCCTACAACGCCACATTCTAGAACACCGTATCCAAGGAAACCGTATCCTAGGAAACCATGTCTCCTAGGAAACCATTGTGCTCAGAACCCTGCCCCTAAGAATGCCCATCCTATCACGCCACATTCTAGAACACCGTATCCAAGGAAACCGTATCCTTGGAAACCGTATCCTAGGAAACCATGTCTCCTAGGAAACCATTGTGCTCAGAACCCTGCCCCTAAGAATGCCCATCCTACAACGCCACATTCTAAAACACCGTATCCAAGGAAACCGTATCCTTGGAAACCGTATCCTAGGAAACCATGTCTCCTAGGAAACCATTGTGCTCAGAACCCTGCACCTAAGAATGCCCATCCTACAACGCCACATTCTAGAACACCGTATCCAAGGAAACCGTATCCTAGGAAACCATGCCTCCTAGGAAACCATTGTGCTCAGAACCCTGCCCCTAAGAATGCCCATCCTATCACGCCACATTCTAGAACACCGTATCCAAGGAAACCGTATCCTTGGAAACCGTATCCTAGGAAACCATGTCTCCTAGGAAACCATTGTGCTCAGAACCCTGCCCCTAAGAATGCCCATCCTATCACGCCACATTCTAGAACACCGTATCCAAGGAAACCGTATCCTTGGAAACCGTACCCTGGAAACCATGTCTCCTAGGAAACCATTGTGCTCAGAACCCTGCCCCTAAGAATGCCCATCCTACCACGCCACATTCTAGAACACCGTATCCAAGGAAACCGTATCCTTGGAAACCGTATCCTAGGAAACCATGTCTCCTAGGAAACCATTGTGCTCAGAACCCTGCCCCTAAGAATGCCCATCCTACCACGCCACATTCTAGAACACCGTATCCAAGGAAACCGTATCCTTGGAAACCGTATCCTAGGAAACCATGTCTCCTAGGAAACCATTGTGCTCAGAACCCTGCACCTAAGAATGCCCATCCTACCACGCCACATTCTAGAACACCGTATCCAAGGAAACCGTATCCTTGGAAACCGTATCCTAGGAAACCATGTCTCCTAGGAAACCATTGTGCTCAGAACCCTGCCCCTAAGAATGCCCATCCTACCACGTCACATTCTAGAACACCGTATCCAAGGAGACCGTATACTTGGAAACCGTATCCTAGGAAACCATGTCTCCTAGGAAACCATTGTGCTCAGAACCCTGCACCTAAGAATGCCCATCCTACAACGCCACATTCTAGAACACCGTATCCAAGGAAACCGTATCCTTGGAAACCGTATCCTAGGAAACCATGTCTCCTAGGAAACCATTGTGCTCAGAACCCTGCACCTAAGAATGCCCATCCTACAACGCCACATTCTAGAACACCGTATCCAAGGAAACCGTATCCTTGGAAACCGTATCCTAGGAAACCATGTCTCCTAGGAAACCATTGTGCTCAGAACCCTGCCCCTAAGAATGCCCATCCTATCACGCCACATTCTAGAACACCGTATCCAAGGAAACCGTATCCTTGGAAACCGTATCCTAGGAAACCATGTCTCCTAGGAAACCATTGTGCTCAGAACCCTGCCCCTAAGAATGCCCATCCTACCACGCCACATTCTAGAACACCGTATCCAAGGAAACCGTATCCTTGGAAACCGTATCCTAGGAAACCATGTCTCCTAGGAAACCATTGTGCTCAGAACCCTGCCCCTAAGAATGCCCATCCTATCACGCCACATTCTAGAACACCGTATCCAAGGAAACCGTATCCTTGGAAACCGTATCCTAGGAAACCATGTGTCCTAGGAAACCATTGTGCTCAGAACCCTGCCCCTAAGAATGCCCATCCTACCACGCCACATTCTAGAACACCGTATCCAAGGAAACCGTATCCTTGGAAACCGTATCCTAGGAAACCATGTCTGCTAGGAAACCATTGTGCTCAGAACCCTGCCCCTAAGAATGCCCATCCTACCACGCCACATTCTAGAACACCGTATCCAAGGAAACCGTATCCTTGGAAACCGTATCCTAGGAAACCATGTCTCCTAGGAAACCATTGTGCTCAGAACCCTGCACCTAAGAATGCCCATCCTACCACGCCACATTCTAGAACACCGTATCCAAGGAAACCGTTCCTTGGAAACCGTATCCTAGGAAACCATGTCTCCTAGGAAACCATTGTGCTCAGAACCCTGCCCCTAAGAATGCCCATCCTACCACGTCACATTCTAGAACACCGTATCCAAGGAGACCGTATACTTGGAAACCGTATCCTAGGAAACCATGTCTCCTAGGAAACCATTGTGCTCAGAACCCTGCACCTAAGAATGCCCATCCTACAACGCCACATTCTAGAACACCGTATCCAAGGAAACCGTATCCTTGGAAACCGTATCCTAGGAAACCATGTCTCCTAGGAAACCATTGTGCTCAGAACCCTGCACGTAAGAATGCCCATCCTACAACGCCACATTCTAGAACACCGTATCCAAGGAAACCGTATCCTAGGAAACCATGTCTCCTAGGAAACCATTGTGCTCAGAACCCTGCCCCTAAGAATGCCCATCCTATCACGCCACATTCTAGAACACCGTATCCAAGGAAACCGTATCCTTGGAAACCGTATCCTAGGAAACCATGTCTCCTAGGAAACCATTGTGCTCAGAACCCTGCCCCTAAGAATGCCCATCCTACAACGCCACATTCTAGAACACCGTATCCAAGGAAACCGTATCCTAGGAAACCATGTCTCCTAGGAAACCATGTCTCCTAGGAAACCATTGTGATCAGAACCCTGCCCCTAAGAATGCCCATCCTACCACGCCACATTCTAGAACACCGTATCCAAGGAAACCGTATCCTAGGAAACCATGTCTCCTAGGAAACCATGTCTCCTAGGAAACCATTGTGCTCAGAACCCTGCCCCTAAGAATGCCCATCCTACCACGCCACATTCTAGAACACCGTATCCAAGGAAACCGTATCCTTGGAAACCGTATCCTAGGAAACCATGTCTCCTAGGAAACCATTGTGCTCAGAACCCTGCCCCTAAGAATGCCCATCCTACCACGCCACATTCTAGAACACCGTATCCAAGGAAACCGTATCCTAGGAAACCATGTCTCCTTGGAAACCATTTTGCTCAGAACCCTGCCCCTAAGAATGCCCATCCTACCACGCCACATTCTGGAACACCGTATCCAAGGAAACCGTATCCTTGGAAACCGTATCCTAGGAAACCATGTCTCCTAGGAAACCATTGTGCTCAGAACCCTGCACCTAAGAATGCCCATCCTACCACGCCACATTCTAGAACACCGTATCCAAGGAAACCGTATCCTTGGAAACCGTATCCTAGGAAACCATGTCTCCTAGGAAACCATTGTGCTCAGAACCCTGCCCCTAAGAATGCCCATCCTACCACGCCACATTCTAGAACACCGTATCCAAGGAAACCGTATCCTTGGAAAACGTATCCTAGGAAACCATGTCTCCTAGGAAACCATTGTCCTCAGAACCCTGCCCCTAAGAATGCCCATCCTACCACGCCACATTCTAGAACACCGTATCCAAGGAAACCGTATCCTTGGAAACCGTATCCTAGGAAACCATGTCTCCTAGGAAACCATTGTGCTCAGAACCCTGCCCCTAAGAATGCCCATCCTACCACGCCACATTCTAGAACACCGTATCCAAGGAAACCGTATCCTTGGAAACCGTATCCTAGGAAACCATGTCTCCTAGGAAACCATTGTGCTCAGAACCCTGCCCCTAAGAATGCCCATCCTACCACGCCACATTCTAGAACACCGTATCCAAGGAAACCGTACCCTTGGAAACCGTATCCTAGGAAACCATGTGTCCTAGGAAACCATTGTGCTCAGAACCCTGCACCTAAGAATGCTCATCCTACCACGCCACATTCTAGAACACCGTATCCAAGGAAACCGTATCCTTGGAAACCGTATCCTAGGAAACCATGTCTCCTTGGAAACCATTCTTCTCAGACCCTGCCCCTAAGAATGCCCATCCTACCACGCCACATTCTAGAACACCGTATCCAAGGAAACCGTATCCTTGGAAACCGTATCCTAGGAAACCATGTGTCCTAGGAAACCATGGTGCTCAGAACCCTGCCCCTAAGAATGCCCATCCTACCACGTCACATTCTAGAACACCGTATCCAAGGAGACCGTATACTTGGAAATCGTATCCTAGGAAACCATGTCTCCTAGGAAACCATTGTGCTCAGAACCCTGCACCTAAGAATGCCCATCCTACAACGCCACATTCTAGAACACCGTATCCAAGGAGACCATATCCTTGGAAACCGTATCCTAGGAAACCATGTCTCCTAGGAAACCATTGTGCTCAAAACCCTGCACCTAAGAATGCCCATCCTACAACGCCACATTCTAGAACACCGTATCCAAGGAAACCGTATCCTAGGAAACCATGTCTCCTAGGAAACCATTGTGCTCAGAACCCTGCCCCTAAAAATGCCCATCCTACCACGCCACATTCTAGAACACCGTATCCAAGGAAACCGTATCCTTGGAAACCGTATCCTAGGAAACCATGTCTCCTAGGAAACCATTGTGCTCAGAACCCTGCACCTAAGAATGCCCATCCTACCACGCCACATTCTAGAACACCGTATCCAAGGAAACCGTATCCTTGGAAACCGTATCCTAGGAAACCATGTCTCCTAGGAAAACATTGTGCTCAGAACCCTGCCCCTAAGAATGCCCATCCTACCACGCCACATTCTAGAACACCGTATCCAAGGAAACCGTACCCTTGGAAACCGTATCCTAGGAAACCATGTGTCCTAGGAAACCATTGTGCTCAGAACCCTGCACCTAAGAATGCCCATCCTACCACGCCACATTCTAGAACACCGTATCCAAGGAAACCGTATCCTTGGAAACCGTATCCTAGGAAACCATGTCTCCTTGGAAACCATTCTTCTCAGACCCTGCCCCTAAGAATGCCCATCCTACCACGCCACATTCTAGAACACCGTATCCAAGGAAACCGTATCCTTGGAAACCGTATCCTAGGAAACCATGTGTCCTAGGAAACCATGGTGCTCAGAACCCTGCCCCTAAGAATGCCCATCCTACCACGTCACATTCTAGAACACCGTATCCAAGGAGACCGTATACTTGGAAACCGTATCCTAGGAAACCATGTCTCCTAGGAAACCATTGTGCTCAGAACCCTGCACCTAAGAATGCCCATCCTACAACGCCACATTCTAGAACACCGTATCCAAGGAAACCGTATCCTTGGAAACCGTATCCTAGGAAACCATGTCTCCTAGGAAACCATTGTGCTCAGAACCCTGCCCCTAAGAATGTCCATCCTACCACGCCACATTCTAGAACACCGTATCCAAGGAAACCGTATCCTTGGAAACCGTATCCTAGGAAACCATGTCTCCTAGGAAACCATTGTGCTCAGAACCCTGCCCCTAAGAATGCCCATCCTATCACGCCACATTCTAGAACACCGTATCCAAGGAAACCGTATCCTTGGAAACCGTATCCTAGGAAACCATGTCTCCTAGGAAACCATTGTGCTCAGAACCCTGCCCCTAAGAATGCCCATCCTACCACGCCACATTCTAGAACACCGTATGCAAGGAAACCGTATCCTTGGAAACCGTATCCTAGGAAACCATGTCTCCTAGGAAACCATTGTGCTCAGAACCCTGCCCCTAAGAATGCCCATCCTACCACGCCACATTCTAGAACACCGTATCCAAGGAAACCGTATCCTTGGAAACCGTATCCTAGGAAACCATGTCTCCTAGGAAACCATTGTGCTCAGAACCCTGCACCTAAGAATGCCCATCCTACCACGCCACATTCTAGAACACCGTATCCAAGGAAACCGTATCCTTGGAAACCGTATCCTAGGAAACCATGTCTCCTAGGAAACCATTGTGCTCAGAATCCTGCCCCTAAGAATGCCCATCCTACCACGCCACATTCTAGAACACCGTATCCAAGGAAACCGTACCCTTGGAAACCGTATCCTAGGAAACCATGTGTCCTAGGAAACCATTGTGCTCAGAACCCTGCACCTAAGAATGCCCATCCTACCACGCCACATTCTAGAACACCGTATCCAAGGAAACCGTATCCTTGGAAACCGTATCCTAGGAAACCATGTCTCCTTGGAAACCATTCTTCTCAGACCCTGCCCGTAAGAATGCCCATCCTACCACGCCACATTCTAGAACACCGTATCCAAGGAAACCGTATCCTTGGAAACCGTATCCTAGGAAACCATGTCTCCTAGGAAACCATTGTGCTCAGAACCCTGCACCTAAGAATGCCCATCCTACCACGCCACATTCTAGAACACCGTATCCAAGGAAACTGTATCCTTGGAAACCGTATCCTAGGAAACCATGTCTCCTAGGAAACCATTGTGCTCAGAACCCTGCCCCTAAGAATGCCCATCCTACCACGCCACATTCTAGAACACCGTATCCAAGGAAACCGTACCCTTGGAAACCGTATCCTAGGAAACCATGTGTCCTAGGAAACCATTGTGCTCAGAACCCTGCACCTAAGAATGCCCATCCTACCACGCCACATTCTAGAACACCGTATCCATGGAAACCGTATCCTTGGAAACCGTATCCTAGGAAACCATGTCTCCTTGGAAACCATTCTTCTCAGACCCTGCCCCTAAGAATGCCCATCCTACCACGCCACATTCTAGAACACCGTATCCAAGGAAACCGTATCCTTGGAAACCGTATCCTAGGAAACCATGTGTCCTAGGAAACCATGGTGCTCAGAACCCTGCCCCTAAGAATGCCCATCCTACCACGTCACATTCTAGAACACCGTATCCAAGGAGACCGTATACTTGGAAACCGTATCCTAGGAAACCATGTCTCCTAGGAAACCATTGTGCTCAGAACCCTGCACCTAAGAATGCCCATCCTACAACGCCACATTCTAGAACACCGTATCCAAGGAAACCGTATCCTTGGAAACCGTATCCTAGGAAACCATGTCTCCTAGGAAACCATTGTGCTCAGAACCCTGCACCTAAGAATGCCCATCCTACAACGCCACATTCTAGAACACCGTATCCAAGGAAACCGTATCCTAGGAAACCATGTCTCCTAGGAAACCATTGTGCTCAGAACCCTGCCCCTAAGAATGCCCATCCTATCACGCCACATTCTAGAACACCGTATCCAAGGAAACCGTATCCTTGGAAACCGTATCCTAGGAAACCATGTCTCCTAGGAAACCATTGTGCTCAGAACCCTGCCCCTAAGAATGCCCATCCTACCACGCCACATTCTAGAACACCGTATCCAAGGAAACCGTATCCTTGGAAACCGTATCCTAGGAAACCATGTCTCCTAGGAAACCATTGTGCTCAGAACCCTGCCCCTAAGAATGCCCATCCTACCACGCCACATTCTAGAACACCGTATCCAAGGAAACCGTATCCTTGGAAACCGTATCCTAGGAAACCATGTCTCCTAGGAAACCATTGTGCTCAGAACCCTGCACCTAAGAATGCCCATCCTACCACGCCACATTCTAGAACACCGTATCCAAGGAAACCGTATCCTTGGAAACCGTATCCTAGGAAACCATGTGTCCTAGGAAACCATTGTGCTCAGAACCCTGCCCCTAAGAATGCCCATCCTACCACGTCACATTCTAGAACACCGTATCCAAGGAGACCGTATACTTGGAAACCGTATCCTAGGAAACCATGTCTCCTAGGAAACCATTGTGCTCAGAACCCTGCACCTAAGAATGCCCATCCTACAACGCCACATTCTAGAACACCGTATCCAAGGAAACCGTATCCTTGGAAACCGTATCCTAGGAAACCATGTCTCCTAGGAAACCATTGTGCTCAGAACCCTGCACCTAAGAATGCCCATCCTACAACGCCACTTTCTAGAACACCGTATCCAAGGAAACCGTATCCTAGGAAACCATGTCCCCTAGGAAACCATTGTGCTCAGAACCCTGCCCCTAAGAATGCCCATCCTATCACGCCACATTCTAGAACACCGTATCCAAGGAAACCGTATCCTTGGAAACCGTATCCTAGGAAACCATGTCTCCTAGGAAACCATTGTGCTCAGAACCCTGCCCCTAAGAATGCCCATCCTATAACGCCACATTCTAGAACACCGTATCCAAGGAAACCGTATCCTTGGAAACCGTATCCTAGGAAACCATGTCTCCTAGGAAACCATTGTGCTCAGAACCCTGCCCCTAAGAATGCCCATCCTACCACGCCACATTCTAGAACACCGTATCCAAGGAAACCGTATCCTTGGAAACCGTATCCTAGGAAACCATGTCTCCTAGGAAACCATTGTGCTCAGAACCCTGCCCCTAAGAATGCCCATCCTATCACGCCACATTCTAGAACACCGTATCCAAGGAAACCGTATCCTTGGAAACCGTATCCTAGGAAACCATGTGTCCTAGGAATCCATTGTGCTCAGAACCCTGCCCCTAAGAATGCCCATCCTACCACGCCACATTCTAGAACACCGTATCCAAGGAAACCGTATCCTTGGAAACCGTATCCTAGGAAACCATGTCTGCTAGGAAACCATTGTGCTCAGAACCCTGCCCCTAAGAATGCCCATCCTACCACGCCACATTCTAGAACACCGTATCCAAGGAAACCGTATCCTTGGAAACCGTATCCTAGGAAACCATGTCTCCTAGGAAACCATTGTGCTCAGAACCCTGCACCTAAGAATGCCCATCCTACCACGCCACATTCTAGAACACCGTATCCAAGGAAACCGTATCCTTGGAAACCGTATCCTAGGAAACCATGTCTCCTAGGAAACCATTGTGCTCAGAACCCTGCCCCTAAGAATGCCCATCCTACCACGTCACATTCTAGAACACCGTATCCAAGGAGACCGTATACTTGGAAACCGTATCCTAGGAAACCATGTCTCCTAGGAAACCATTGTGCTCAGAACCCTGCACCTAAGAATGCCCATCCTACAACGCCACATTCTAGAACACCGTATCCAAGGAAACCGTATCCTTGGAAACCGTATCCTAGGAAACCATGTCTCCTAGGAAACCATTGTGCTCAGAACCCTGCACGTAAGAATGCCCATCCTACAACGCCACATTCTAGAACACCGTATCCAAGGAAACCGTATCCTAGGAAACCATGTCTCCTAGGAAACCATTGTGCTCAGAACCCTGCCCCTAAGAATGCCCATCCTATCACGCCACATTCTAGAACACCGTATCCAAGGAAACCGTATCCTTGGAAACCGTATCCTAGGAAACCATGTCTCCTAGGAAACCATTGTGCTCAGAACCCTGCCCCTAAGAATGCCCATCCTACAACGCCACATTCTAAAACACCGTATCCAAGGAAACCGTATCCTTGGAAACCGTATCCTAGGAAACCATGTCTCCTAGGAAACCATTGTGCTCAGAACCCTGCACCTAAGAATGCCCATCCTACAACGCCACATTCTAGAACACCGTATCCAAGGAAACCGTATCCTAGGAAACCATGCCTCCTAGGAAACCATTGTGCTCAGAACCCTGCCCCTAAGAATGCCCATCCTATCACGCCACATTCTAGAACACCGTATCCAAGGAAACCGTATCCTTGGAAACCGTATCCTAGGAAACCATGTCTCCTAGGAAACCATTGTGCTCAGAACCCTGCCCCTAAGAATGCCCATCCTATCACGCCACATTCTAGAACACCGTATCCAAGGAAACCGTATCCTTGGAAACCGTACCCTGGAAACCATGTCTCCTAGGAAACCATTGTGCTCAGAACCCTGCCCCTAAGAATGCCCATCCTACCACGCCACATTCTAGAACACCGTATCCAAGGAAACCGTATCCTTGGAAACCGTATCCTAGGAAACCATGTCTCCTAGGAAACCATTGTGCTCAGAACCCTGCCCCTAAGAATGCCCATCCTACCACGCCACATTCTAGAACACCGTATCCAAGGAAACCGTATCCTTGGAAACCGTATCCTAGGAAACCATGTCTCCTAGGAAACCATTGTGCTCAGAACCCTGCACCTAAGAATGCCCATCCTACCACGCCACATTCTAGAACACCGTATCCAAGGAAACCGTATCCTTGGAAACCGTATCCTAGGAAACCATGTCTCCTAGGAAACCATTGTGCTCAGAACCCTGCCCCTAAGAATGCCCATCCTACCACGTCACATTCTAGAACACCGTATCCAAGGAGACCGTATACTTGGAAACCGTATCCTAGGAAACCATGTCTCCTAGGAAACCATTGTGCTCAGAACCCTGCACCTAAGAATGCCCATCCTACAACGCCACATTCTAGAACACCGTATCCAAGGAAACCGTATCCTTGGAAACCGTATCCTAGGAAACCATGTCTCCTAGGAAACCATTGTGCTCAGAACCCTGCACCTAAGAATGCCCATCCTACAACGCCACATTCTAGAACACCGTATCCAAGGAAACCGTATCCTTGGAAACCGTATCCTAGGAAACCATGTCTCCTAGGAAACCATTGTGCTCAGAACCCTGCCCCTAAGAATGCCCATCCTATCACGCCACATCCTAGAACACCGTATCCAAGGAAACCGTATCCTTGGAAACCGTATCCTAGGAAACCATGTCTCCTAGGAAACCATTGTGCTCAGAACCCTGCCCCTAAGAATGCCCATCCTACCACGCCACATTCTAGAACACCGTATCCAAGGAAACCGTATCCTTGGAAACCGTATCCTAGGAAACCATGTCTCCTAGGAAACCATTGTGCTCAGAACCCTGCCCCTAAGAATGCCCATCCTATCACGCCACATTCTAGAACACCGTATCCAAGGAAACCGTATCCTTGGAAACCGTATCCTAGGAAACCATGTGTCCTAGGAAACCATTGTGCTCAGAACCCTGCCCCTAAGAATGCCCATCCTACCACGCCACATTCTAGAACACCGTATCCAAGGAAACCGTATCCTTGGAAACCGTATCCTAGGAAACCATGTCTGCTAGGAAACCATTGTGCTCAGAACCCTGCCCCTAAGAATGCCCATCCTACCACGCCACATTCTAGAACACCGTATCCAAGGAAACCGTATCCTTGGAAACCGTATCCTAGGAAACCATGTCTCCTAGGAAACCATTGTGCTCAGAACCCTGCACCTAAGAATGCCCATCCTACCACGCCACATTCTAGAACACCGTATCCAAGGAAACCGTATCCTTGGAAACCGTATCCTAGGAAACCATGTCTCCTAGGAAACCATTGTGCTCAGAACCCTGCCCCTAAGAATGCCCATCCTACCACGTCACATTCTAGAACACCGTATCCAAGGAGACCGTATACTTGGAAACCGTATCCTAGGAAACCATGTCTCCTAGGAAACCATTGTGCTCAGAACCCTGCACCTAAGAATGCCCATCCTACAACGCCACATTCTAGAACACCGTATCCAAGGAAACCGTATCCTTGGAAACCGTATCCTAGGAAACCATGTCTCCTAGGAAACCATTGTGCTCAGAACCCTGCACGTAAGAATGCCCATCCTACAACGCCACATTCTAGAACACCGTATCCAAGGAAACCGTATCCTAGGAAACCATGTCTCCTAGGAAACCATTGTGCTCAGAACCCTGCCCCTAAGAATGCCCATCCTATCACGCCACATTCTAGAACACCGTATCCAAGGAAACCGTATCCTTGGAAACCGTATCCTAGGAAACCATGTCTCCTAGGAAACCATTGTGCTCAGAACCCTGCCCCTAAGAATGCCCATCCTACAACGCCACATTCTAGAACACCGTATCCAAGGAAACCGTATCCTTGGAAACCGTATCCTAGGAAACCATGTCTCCTAGGAAACCATTGTGCTCAGAACCCTGCACCTAAGAATGCCCATCCTACAACGCCACATTCTAGAACACCGTATCCAAGGAAACCGTATCCTAGGAAACCATGCCTCCTAGGAAACCATTGTGCTCAGAACCCTGCCCCTAAGAATGCCCATCCTATCACGCCACATTCTAGAACACCGTATCCAAGGAAACCGTATCCTTGGAAACCGTATCCTAGGAAACCATGTCTCCTAGGAAACCATTGTGCTCAGAACCCTGCCCCTAAGAATGCCCATCCTATCACGCCACATTCTAGAACACCGTATCCAAGGAAACCGTATCCTTGGAAACCGTACCCTGGAAACCATGTCTCCTAGGAAACCATTGTGCTCAGAACCCTGCCCCTAAGAATGCCCATCCTACCACGCCACATTCTAGAACACCGTATCCAAGGAAACCGTATCCTTGGAAACCGTATCCTAGGAAACCATGTCTCCTAGGAAACCATTGTGCTCAGAACCCTGCCCCTAAGAATGCCCATCCTACCACGCCACATTCTAGAACACCGTATCCAAGGAAACCGTATCCTTGGAAACCGTATCCTAGGAAACCATGTCTCCTAGGAAACCATTGTGCTCAGAACCCTGCACCTAAGAATGCCCATCCTACCACGCCACATTCTAGAACACCGTATCCAAGGAAACCGTATCCTTGGAAACCGTATCCTAGGAAACCATGTCTCCTAGGAAACCATTGTGCTCAGAACCCTGCCCCTAAGAATGCCCATCCTACCACGTCACATTCTAGAACACCGTATCCAAGGAGACCGTATACTTGGAAACCGTATCCTAGGAAACCATGTCTCCTAGGAAACCATTGTGCTCAGAACCCTGCACCTAAGAATGCCCATCCTACAACGCCACATTCTAGAACACCGTATCCAAGGAAACCGTATCCTTGGAAACCGTATCCTAGGAAACCATGTCTCCTAGGAAACCATTGTGCTCAGAACCCTGCACCTAAGAATGCCCATCCTACAACGCCACATTCTAGAACACCGTATCCAAGGAAACCGTATCCTAGGAAACCATGTCCCCTAGGAAACCATTGTGCTCAGAACCCTGCCCCTAAGAATGCCCATCCTATCACGCCACATTCTAGAACACCGTATCCAAGGAAACCGTATCCTTGGAAACCGTATCCTAGGAAACCATGTCTCCTAGGAAACCATTGTGCTCAGAACCCTGCCCCTAAGAATGCCCATCCTATCACGCCACATTCTAGAACACCGTATCCAAGGAAACCGTATCCTTGGAAACCGTATCCTAGGAAACCATGTCTCCTAGGAAACCATTGTGCTCAGAACCCTGCCCCTAAGAATGCCCATCCTACCACGCCACATTCTAGAACACCGTATCCAAGGAAACCGTATCCTTGGAAACCGTATCCTAGGAAACCATGTCTCCTGGGAAACCATTGTGCTCAGAACCCTGCCCCTAAGAATGCCCATCCTATCACGCCACATTCTAGAACACCGTATCCAAGGAAACCGTATCCTTGGAAACCGTATCCTAGGAAACCATGTGTCCTAGGAAACCATTGTGCTCAGAACCCTGCCCCTAAGAATGCCCATCCTACCACGCCACATTCTAGAACACCGTATCCAAGGAAACCGTATCCTTGGAAACCGTATCCTAGGAAACCATGTCTGCTAGGAAACCATTGTGCTCAGAACCCTGCCCCTAAGAATGCCCATCCTACCACGCCACATTCTAGAACACCGTATCCAAGGAAACCGTATCCTTGGAAATCGTATCCTAGGAAACCATGTCTGCTGGGAAACCATTGTGCTCAGAACCCTGCCCCTAAGAATGCCCATCCTACCACGCCACATTCTAGAACACCGTATCCAAGGAAACCGTATCCTTGGAAACCGTATCCTAGGAAACCATGTCTCCTAGGAAACCATTGTGCTCAGAACCCTGCCCCTAAGAATGCCCATCCTATCACGCCACATTCTAGAACACCGTATCCAAGGAAACCGTATCCTTGGAAACCGTATCCTAGGAAACCATGTCTCCTAGGAAACCATTGTGCTCAGAACCCTGCCCCTAAGAATGCCCATCCTACCACGCCACATTCTAGAACACCGTATCCAAGGAAACCGTATCCTTGGAAACCGTATCCTAGGAAACCATGTCTCCTAGGAAACCATTGTGCTCAGAACCCTGCCCCTAAGAATGCCCATCCTATCACGCCACATTCTAGAACACCGTATCCAAGGAAACCGTATCCTTGGAAACCGTATCCTAGGAAACCATGTCTCCTAGGAAACCATTGTGCTCAGAACCCTGCCCCTAAGAATGCCCATCCTACCACGCCACATTCTAGAACACCGTATCCAAGGAAACCGTATCCTTGGAAACCGTATCCTAGGAAACCATGTCTGCTAGGAAACCATTGTGCTCAGAACCCTGCCCCTAAGAATGCCCATCCTACCACGCCACATTCTAGAACACCGTATCCAAGGAAACCGTATCCTTGGAAACCGTATCCTAGGAAACCATGTCTCCTAGGAAACCATTGTGCTCAGAACCCTGCCCCTAAGAATGCCCATCCTATCACGCCACATTCTAGAACACCGTATCCAAGGAAACCGTATCCTTGGAAACCGTACCCTGGAAACCATGTCTCCTAGGAAACCATTGTGCTCAGAACCCTGCCCCTAAGAATGCCCATCCTACCACGCCACATTCTAGAACACCGTATCCAAGGAAACCGTATCCTTGGAAACCGTATCCTAGGAAACCATGTCTCCTAGGAAACCATTGTGCTCAGAACCCTGCCCCTAAGAATGCCCATCCTACCACGCCACATTCTAGAACACCGTATCCAAGGAAACCGTATCCTTGGAAACCGTATCCTAGGAAACCATGTCTCCTAGTAAACCATTGTGCTCAGAACCCTGCACCTAAGAATGCCCATCCTACCACGCCACATTCTAGAACACCGTATCCAAGGAAACCGTATCCTTGGAAACCGTATCCTAGGAAACCATGTCTCCTAGGAAACCATTGTGCTCAGAACCCTGCCCCTAAGAATGCCCATCCTACCACGTCACATTCTAGAACACCGTATCCAAGGAGACCGTATACTTGGAAACCGTATCCTAGGAAACCATGTCTCCTAGGAAACCATTGTGCTCAGAACCCTGCACCTAAGAATGCCCATCCTACAACGCCACATTCTAGAACACCGTATCCAAGGAAACCGTATCCTTGGAAACCGTATCCTAGGAAACCATGTGTCCTAGGAAACCATTGTGCTCAGAACCCTGCCCCTAAGAATGCCCATCCTACCACGTCACATTCTAGAACACCGTATCCAAGGAGACCGTATACTTGGAAACCGTATCCTAGGAAACCATGTCTCCTAGGAAACCATTGTGCTCAGAACCCTGCACCTAAGAATGCCCATCCTACAACGCCACATTCTAGAACACCGTATCCAAGGAAACCGTATCCTTGGAAACCGTATCCTAGGAAACCATGTCTCCTAGGAAACCATTGTGCTCAGAACCCTGCACCTAAGAATGCCCATCCTACAACGCCACATTCTAGAACACCGTATCCAAGGAAACCGTATCCTAGGAAACCATGTCCCCTAGGAAACCATTGTGCTCAGAACCCTGCCCCTAAGAATGCCCATCCTATCACGCCACATTCTAGAACACCGTATCCAAGGAAACCGTATCCTTGGAAACCGTATCCTAGGAAACCATGTCTCCTAGGAAACCATTGTGCTCAGAACCCTGCCCCTAAGAATGCCCATCCTATAACGCCACATTCTAGAACACCGTATCCAAGGAAACCGTATCCTTGGAAACCGTATCCTAGGAAACCATGTCTCCTAGGAAACCATTGTGCTCAGAACCCTGCCCCTAAGAATGCCCATCCTACCACGCCACATTCTAGAACACCGTATCCAATGAAACCGTATCCTTGGAAACCGTATCCTAGGAAACCATGTCTCCTAGGAAACCATTGTGCTCAGAACCCTGCCCCTAAGAATGCCCATCCTATCACGCCACATTCTAGAACACCGTATCCAAGGAAACCGTATCCTTGGAAACCGTATCCTAGGAAACCATGTGTCCTAGGAATCCATTGTGCTCAGAACCCTGCCCCTAAGAATGCCAATCCTACCACGCCACATTCTAGAACACCGTATCCAAGGAAACCGTATCCTTGGAAACCGTATCCTAGGAAACCATGTCTGCTAGGAAACCATTGTGCTCAGAACCCTGCCCCTAAGAATGCCCATCCTACCACGCCACATTCTAGAACACCGTATCCAAGGAAACCGTATCCTTGGAAACCGTACCCTGGAAACCATGTCTCCTAGGAAACCATTGTGCTCAGAACCCTGCCCCTAAGAATGCCCATCCTACCACGCCACATTCTAGAACACCGTATCCAAGGAAACCGTATCCTTGGAAACCGTATCCTAGGAAACCATGTCTCCTAGGAAACCATTGTGCTCAGAACCCTGCCCCTAAGAATGCCCATCCTACCACGCCACATTCTAGAACACCGTATCCAAGGAAACCGTATCCTTGGAAACCGTATCCTAGGAAACCATGTCTCCTAGGAAACCATTGTGCTCAGAACCCTGCACCTAAGAATGCCCATCCTACCACGCCACATTCTAGAACACCGTATCCAAGGAAACCGTATCCTTGGAAACCGTATCCTAGGAAACCATGTCTCCTAGGAAACCATTGTGCTCAGAACCCTGCCCCTAAGAATGCCCATCCTACCACGTCACATTCTAGAACACCGTATCCAAGGAGACCGTATACTTGGAAACCGTATCCTAGGAAACCATGTCTCCTAGGAAACCATTGTGCTCAGAACCCTGCACCTAAGAATGCCCATCCTACAACGCCACATTCTAGAACACCGTATCCAAGGAAACCGTATCCTTGGAAACCGTATCCTAGGAAACCATGTCTCCTAGGAAACCATTGTGCTCAGAACCCTGCACCTAAGAATGCCCATCCTACAACGCCACATTCTAGAACACCGTATCCAAGGAAACCGTATCCTTGGAAACCGTATCCTAGGAAACCATGTCTCCTAGGAAACCATTGTGCTCAGAACCCTGCCCCTAAGAATGCCCATCCTATCACGCCACATTCTAGAACACCGTATCCAAGGAAACCGTATCCTTGGAAACCGTATCCTAGGAAACCATGTCTCCTAGGAAACCATTGTGCTCAGAACCCTGCCCCTAAGAATGCCCATCCTACCACGCCACATTCTAGAACACCGTATCCAAGGAAACCGTATCCTTGGAAACCGTATCCTAGGAAACCATGTCTCCTAGGAAACCATTGTGCTCAGAACCCTGCCCCTAAGAATGCCCATCCTATCACGCCACATTCTAGAACACCGTATCCAAGGAAACCGTATCCTTGGAAACCGTATCCTAGGAAACCATGTGTCCTAGGAAACCATTGTGCTCAGAACCCTGCCCCTAAGAATGCCCATCCTACCACGCCACATTCTAGAACACCGTATCCAAGGAAACCGTATCCTTGGAAACCGTATCCTAGGAAACCATGTCTGCTAGGAAACCATTGTGCTCAGAACCCTGCCCCTAAGAATGCCCATCCTACCACGCCACATTCTAGAACACCGTATCCAAGGAAACCGTATCCTTGGAAACCGTATCCTAGGAAACCATGTCTCCTAGGAAACCATTGTGCTCAGAACCCTGCACCTAAGAATGCCCATCCTACCACGCCACATTCTAGAACACCGTATCCAAGGAAACCGTATCCTTGGAAACCGTATCCTAGGAAACCATGTCTCCTAGGAAACCATTGTGCTCAGAACCCTGCCCCTAAGAATGCCCATCCTACCACGTCACATTCTAGAACACCGTATCCATGGAGACCGTATACTTGGAAACCGTATCCTAGGAAACCATGTCTCCTAGGAAACCATTGTGCTCAGAACCCTGCACCTAAGAATGCCCATCCTACAACGCCACATTCTAGAACACCGTATCCAAGGAAACCGTATCCTTGGAAACCGTATCCTAGGAAACCATGTCTCCTAGGAAACCATTGTGCTCAGAACCCTGCACGTAAGAATGCCCATCCTACAACGCCACATTCTAGAACACCGTATCCAAGGAAACCGTATCCTAGGAAACCATGTCTCCTAGGAAACCATTGTGCTCAGAACCCTGCCCCTAAGAATGCCCATCCTATCACGCCACATTCTAGAACACCGTATCCAAGGAAACCGTATCCTTGGAAACCGTATCCTAGGAAACCATGTCTCCTAGGAAACCATTGTGCTCAGAACCCTGCCCCTAAGAATGCCCATCCTACAACGCCACATTCTAGAACACCGTATCCAAGGAAACCGTATCCTTGGAAACCGTATCCTAGGAAACCATGTCTCCTAGGAAACCATTGTGCTCAGAACCCTGCACCTAAGAATGCCCATCCTACAACGCCACATTCTAGAACACCGTATCCAAGGAAACCGTATCCTAGGAAACCATGCCTCCTAGGAAACCATTGTGCTCAGAACCCTGCCCCTAAGAATGCCCATCCTATCACGCCACATTCTAGAACACCGTATCCAAGGAAACCGTATCCTTGGAAACCGTATCCTAGGAAACCATGTCTCCTAGGAAACCATTGTGCTCAGAACCCTGCCCCTAAGAATGCCCATCCTATCACGCCACATTCTAGAACACCGTATCCAAGGAAACCGTATCCTTGGAAACCGTACCCTGGAAACCATGTCTCCTAGGAAACCATTGTGCTCAGAACCCTGCCCCTAAGAATGCCCATCCTACCACGCCACATTCTAGAACACCGTATCCAAGGAAACCGTATCCTTGGAAACCGTATCCTAGGAAACCATGTCTCCTAGGAAACCATTGTGCTCAGAACCCTGCCCCTAAGAATGCCCATCCTACCACGCCACATTCTAGAACACCGTATCCAAGGAAACCGTATCCTTGGAAACCGTATCCTAGGAAACCATGTCTCCTAGGAAACCATTGTGCTCAGAACCCTGCACCTAAGAATGCCCATCCTACCACGCCACATTCTAGAACACCGTATCCAAGGAAACCGTATCCTTGGAAACCGTATCCTAGGAAACCATGTCTCCTAGGAAACCATTGTGCTCAGAACCCTGCCCCTAAGAATGCCCATCCTACCACGTCACATTCTAGAACACCGTATCCAAGGAGACCGTATACTTGGAAACCGTATCCTAGGAAACCATGTCTCCTAGGAAACCATTGTGCTCAGAACCCTGCACCTAAGAATGCCCATCCTACAACGCCACATTCTAGAACACCGTATCCAAGGAAACCGTATCCTTGGAAACCGTATCCTAGGAAACCATGTCTCCTAGGAAACCATTGTGCTCAGAACCCTGCACCTAAGAATGCCCATCCTACAACGCCACATTCTAGAACACCGTATCCAAGGAAACCGTATCCTAGGAAACCATGTCCCCTAGGAAACCATTGTGCTCAGAACCCTGCCCCTAAGAATGCCCATCCTATCACGCCACATTCTAGAACACCGTATCCAAGGAAACCGTATCCTTGGAAACCGTATCCTAGGAAACCATGTCTCCTAGGAAACCATTGTGCTCAGAACCCTGCCCCTAAGAATGCCCATCCTATCACGCCACATTCTAGAACACCGTATCCAAGGAAACCGTATCCTTGGAAACCGTATCCTAGGAAACCATGTCTCCTAGGAAACCATTGTGCTCAGAACCCTGCCCCTAAGAATGCCCATCCTACCACGCCACATTCTAGAACACCGTATCCAAGGAAACCGTATCCTTGGAAACCGTATCCTAGGAAACCATGTCTCCTGGGAAACCATTGTGCTCAGAACCCTGCCCCTAAGAATGCCCATCCTATCACGCCACATTCTAGAACACCGTATCCAAGGAAACCGTATCCTTGGAAACCGTATCCTAGGAAACCATGTGTCCTAGGAAACCATTGTGCTCAGAACCCTGCCCCTAAGAATGCCCATCCTACCACGCCACATTCTAGAACACCGTATCCAAGGAAACCGTATCCTTGGAAACCGTATCCTAGGAAACCATGTCTGCTAGGAAACCATTGTGCTCAGAACCCTGCCCCTAAGAATGCCCATCCTACCACGCCACATTCTAGAACACCGTATCCAAGGAAACCGTATCCTTGGAAATCGTATCCTAGGAAACCATGTCTGCTAGGAAACCATTGTGCTCAGAACCCTGCCCCTAAGAATGCCCATCCTACCACGCCACATTCTAGAACACCGTATCCAAGGAAACCGTATCCTTGGAAACCGTATCCTAGGAAACCATGTCTCCTAGGAAACCATTGTGCTCAGAACCCTGCCCCTAAGAATGCCCATCCTATCACGCCACATTCTAGAACACCGTATCCAAGGAAACCGTATCCTTGGAAACCGTATCCTAGGAAACCATGTCTCCTAGGAAACCATTGTGCTCAGAACCCTGCCCCTAAGAATGCCCATCCTACCACGCCACATTCTAGAACACCGTATCCAAGGAAACCGTATCCTTGGAAACCGTATCCTAGGAAACCATGTCTCCTAGGAAACCATTGTGCTCAGAACCCTGCCCCTAAGAATGCCCATCCTATCACGCCACATTCTAGAACACCGTATCCAAGGAAACCGTATCCTTGGAAACCGTATCCTAGGAAACCATGTCTCCTAGGAAACCATTGTGCTCAGAACCCTGCCCCTAAGAATGCCCATCCTACCACGCCACATTCTAGAACACCGTATCCAAGGAAACCGTATCCTTGGAAACCGTATCCTAGGAAACCATGTCTGCTAGGAAACCATTGTGCTCAGAACCCTGCCCCTAAGAATGCCCATCCTACCACGCCACATTCTAGAACACCGTATCCAAGGAAACCGTATCCTTGGAAACCGTATCCTAGGAAACCATGTCTCCTAGGAAACCATTGTGCTCAGAACCCTGCCCCTAAGAATGCCCATCCTATCACGCCACATTCTAGAACACCGTATCCAAGGAAACCGTATCCTTGGAAACCGTACCCTGGAAACCATGTCTCCTAGGAAACCATTGTGCTCAGAACCCTGCCCCTAAGAATGCCCATCCTACCACGCCACATTCTAGAACACCGTATCCAAGGAAACCGTATCCTTGGAAACCGTATCCTAGGAAACCATGTCTCCTAGGAAACCATTGTGCTCAGAACCCTGCCCCTAAGAATGCCCATCCTACCACGCCACATTCTAGAACACCGTATCCAAGGAAACCGTATCCTTGGAAACCGTATCCTAGGAAACCATGTCTCCTAGTAAACCATTGTGCTCAGAACCCTGCACCTAAGAATGCCCATCCTACCACGCCACATTCTAGAACACCGTATCCAAGGAAACCGTATCCTTGGAAACCGTATCCTAGGAAACCATGTCTCCTAGGAAACCATTGTGCTCAGAACCCTGCCCCTAAGAATGCCCATCCTACCACGTCACATTCTAGAACACCGTATCCAAGGAGACCGTATACTTGGAAACCGTATCCTAGGAAACCATGTCTCCTAGGAAACCATTGTGCTCAGAACCCTGCACCTAAGAATGCCCATCCTACAACGCCACATTCTAGAACACCGTATCCAAGGAAACCGTATCCTTGGAAACCGTATCCTAGGAAACCATGTCTCCTAGGAAACCATTGTGCTCAGAACCCTGCACCTAAGAATGCCCATCCTACAACGCCACATTCTAGAACACCGTATACAAGGAAACCGTATCCTAGGAAACCATGTCCCCTAGGAAACCATTGTGCTCAGAACCCTGCCCCTAAGAATGCCCATCCTATCACGCCACATTCTAGAACACCGTATCCAAGGAAACCGTATCCTTGGAAACCGTATCCTAGGAAACCATGTCTCCTAGGAAACCATTGTGCTCAGAACCCTGCCCCTAAGAATGCCCATCCTATCACGCCACATTCTAGAACACCGTATCCAAGGAAACCGTATCCTTGGAAACCGTATCCTAGGAAACCATGTCTCCTAGGAAACCATTGTGCTCAGAACCCTGCCCCTAAGAATGCCCATCCTACCACGCCACATTCTAGAACACCGTATCCAAGGAAACCGTATCCTTGGAAACCGTATCCTAGGAAACCATGTCTCCTGGGAAACCATTGTGCTCAGAACCCTGCCCCTAAGAATGCCCATCCTATCACGCCACATTCTAGAACACCGTATCCAAGGAAACCGTATCCTTGGAAACCGTATCCTAGGAAACCATGTGTCCTAGGAAACCATTGTGCTCAGAACCCTGCCCCTAAGAATGCCCATCCTACCACGCCACATTCTAGAACACCGTATCCAAGGAAACCGTATCCTTGGAAACCGTATCCTAGGAAACCATGTCTGCTAGGAAACCATTGTGCTCAGAACCCTGCCCCTAAGAATGCCCATCCTACCACGCCACATTCTAGAACACCGTATCCAAGGAAACCGTATCCTTGGAAACCGTATCCTAGGAAACCATGTCTCCTAGGAAACCATTGTGCTCAGAACCCTGCACCTAAGAATGCCCATCCTACCACGCCACATTCTAGAACACCATATCCAAGGAAACCGTATCCTTGGAAACCGTATCCTAGGAAACCACGTCTCCTAGGAAACCATTGTGCTCAGAACCCTGCCCCTAAGAATGCCCATCCTACCACGTCACATTCTAGAACACCGTATCCAAGGAGACCGTATACTTGGAAACCGTATCCTAGGAAACCATGTCTCCTAGGAAACCATTGTGCTCAGAACCCTGCACCTAAGAATGCCCATCCTACAACGCCACATTCTAGAACACCGTATCCAAGGAAACCGTATCCTTGGAAACCGTATCCTAGGAAACCATGTCTCCTAGGAAACCATTGTGCTCAGAACCCTGCACGTAAGAATGCCCATCCTACAACGCCACATTCTAGAACACCGTATCCAAGGAAACCGTATCCTAGGAAACCATGTCTCCTAGGAAACCATTGTGCTCAGAACCCTGCCCCTAAGAATGCCCATCCTATCACGCCACATTCTAGAACACCGTATCCAAGGAAACCGTATCCTTGGAAACCGTATCCTAGGAAACCATGTCTCATAGGAAACCATTGTGCTCAGAACCCTGCCCCTAAGAATGCCCATCCTACAACGCCACATTCTAGAACACCGTATCCAAGGAAACCGTATCCTTGGAAACCGTATCCTAGGAAACCATGTCTCCTAGGAAACCATTGTGCTCAGAACCCTGCACCTAAGAATGCCCAAACTACAACGCCACATTCTAGAACACCGTATCCAAGGAAACCGTATCCTAGGAAACCATGTCTCCTAGGAAACCATTGTGCTCAGAACCCTGCCCCTAAGAATGCCCATCCTACCACGCCACATTCTAGAACACCGTATCCAAGGAAACCGTATCCTTGGAAACCGTACCCTGGAAACCATGTCTCCTAGGAAACCATTGTGCTCAGAACCCTGCCCCTAAGAATGCCCATCCTACCACGCCACATTCTAGAACACCGTATCCAAGGAAACCGTATCCTAGGAAACCATGTCTCCTAGGAAACCATTGTGCTCAGAACCCTGCCCCTAAGAATGCCCATCCTACCACGCCACATTCTAGAACACCGTATCCAAGGAAACCGTATCCTTGGAAACCGTATCCTAGGAAACCATGTCTCCTAGGAAACCATTGTGCTCAGAACCCTGCACCTAAGAATGCCCATCCTACCACGCCACATTCTAGAACACCGTATCCAAGGAAACCGTATCCTTGGAAACCGTATCCTAGGAAACCATGTCTCCTAGGAAACCATTGTGCTCAGAACCCTGCCCCTAAGAATGCCCATCCTACCACGTCACATTCTAGAACACCGTATCCAAGGAGACCGTATACTTGGAAACCGTATCCTAGGAAACCATGTCTCCTAGGAAACCATTGTGCTCAGAACCCTGCACCTAAGAATGCCCATCCTACAACGCCACATTCTAGAACACCGTATCCAAGGAAACCGTATCCTTGGAAACCGTATCCTAGGAAACCATGTCTCCTAGGAAACCATTGTGCTCAGAACCCTGCACCTAAGAATGCCCATCCTACAACGCCACATTCTAGAACACCGTATCCAAGGAAACCGTATCCTAGGAAACCATGTCCCCTAGGAAACCATTGTGCTCAGAACCCTGCCCCTAAGAATGCCCATCCTATCACGCCACATTCTAGAACACCGTATCCAAGGAAACCGTATCCTTGGAAACCGTATCCTAGGAAACCATGTCTCCTAGGAAACCATTGTGCTCAGAACCCTGCCCCTAAGAATGCCCATCCTATCACGCCACATTCTAGAACACCGTATCCAAGGAAACCGTATCCTTGGAAACCGTATCCTAGGAAACCATGTCTCCTAGGAAACCATTGTGCTCAGAACCCTGCCCCTAAGAATGCCCATCCTACCACGCCACATTCTAGAACACCGTATCCAAGGAAACCGTATCCTTGGAAACCGTATCCTAGGAAACCATGTCTCCTAGGAAACCATTGTGCTCAGAACCCTGCCCCTAAGAATGCCCATCCTATCACGCCACATTCTAGAACACCGTATCCAAGGAAACCGTATCCTTGGAAACCGTATCCTAGGAAACCATGTGTCCTAGGAAACCATTGTGCTCAGAACCCTGCCCCTAAGAATGCCCATCCTACCACGCCACATTCTAGAACACCGTATCCAAGGAAACCGTATCCTTGGAAACCGTATCCTAGGAAACCATGTCTCCTAGGAAACCATTGTGCTCAGAACCCTGCACCTAAGAATGCCCATCCTACAACGCCACATTCTAGAACACCGTATCCAAGGAAACCGTATCCTAGGAAACCATGTCTCCTAGGAAACCATTGTGCTCAGAACCCTGCCCCTAAGAATGCCCATCCTATCACGCCACATTCTAGAACACCGTATCCAAGGAAACCGTATCCTTGGAAACCGTATCCTAGGAAACCATGTCTCCTAGGAAACCATTGTGCTCAGAACCCTGCCCCTAAGAATGCCCATCCTATCACGCCACATTCTAGAACACCGTATCCTTGGAAACCGTATCCTAGGAAACCATGTCTCCTAGGAAACCATTGTGCTCCGAACCCTGGCCCTAAGAATGCCCATCCTACCACGCCACATTCTAGAACACCGTATCCATGGAAACCGTATCCTAGGAAACCATGTCTCCTAGGAAACCATTGTGCTCAGAACCCTGCCCCTAAGAATGCCCATCCTACCACGCCACATTCTAGAACACCGTATCCAAGGAAACCGTATCCTTGGAAACCGTATCCTAGGAAACCATGTCTCCTAGGAAACCATTGTGCTCAGAACCCTGCACCTAAGAATGCCCATCCTACCACGCCACATTCTAGAACACCGTATCCAAGGAAACCGTATCCTTGGAAACCGTATCCTAGGAAACCATGTCTCCTAGGAAACCATTGTGCTCAGAACCCTGCCCCTAAGAATGCCCATCCTATCACGACACATTCTAGAACACCGTATCCAAGGAAACCGTATCCTTGGAAACCGTATCCTAGGAAACCATGTCTCCTAGGAAACCATTGTGCTCAGAACCCTGCACCTAAGAATGCCCATCCTACCACGCCACATTCTAGAACACCGTATCCAAGGAAACCGTATCCTAGGAAACCATGTCTCCTAGGAAACCATTGTGCTCAGAACCCTGCCCCTAAGAATGCCCATCCTACCACGCCACATTCTAGAACACCGTATCCAAGGAAACCGTATCCTTGGAAACCGTATCCTAGGAAACCATGTCTCCTAGGAAACCATTGTGCTCAAAACCCTGCCCCTAAGAATGCCCATCCTACCACGCCACATTCTAGAACACCGTATATAAGGAAACCGTATCCTTGGAAACCGTATCCTAGGAAAGCATGTCTCCTAGGAAACCATTGTGCTCAGAACCCTGCCCCTAAGAATGCCCATCCTACCACGCCACATTCTAGAACACCGTATCCAAGGAAACCGTATCCTTGGAAACCGTATCCTAGGAAACCATGTCTCCTAGGAAACCATTGTGCTCAGAACCCTGCCCCTAAGAATGCCCATCCTACCACGCCACATTCTAGAACACCGTATCCAAGGAGACCGTATAATTGGAAACCGTATCCTAGGAAACCATGTCTCCTAGGAAACCATTGTGCTCAGAACCCTGCACCTAAGAATGCCCATCCTACAACGCCACATTCTAGAACACCGTATCCAAGGAAACCGTATCCTTGGAAACCGTATCCTAGGAAACCATGTCTCCTAGGAAACCATTGTGCTCAAAACCCTGCCCCTAAGAATGCCCATCGTACCACGCCACATTCTAGAACACCGTATCCAAGGAAACCGTATCCTTGGAAACCGTATCCTAGGAAAGCATGTCTCCTAGGAAACCATTGTGCTCAGAACCCTGCCCCTAAGAATGCCCATCCTACCACGCCACATTCTAGAACACCGTATCCAAGGAAACCGTATCCTTGGAAACCGTATCCTAGGAAACCATGTCTCCTAGGAAACCATTGTGCTCAGAACCCTGCCCCTAAGAATGCCCATCCTACCACGCCACATTCTAGAACACCGTATCCAAGGAGACCGTATACTTGGAAACCGTATCCTAGGAAACCATGTCTCCTAGGAAACCATTGTGCTCAGAACCCTGCCCCTAAGAATGCCCATCCTACAACGCCACATTCTAGAACACCGTATCCTTGGAAACCGTATCCTTGGAAACCGTATCCTAGGAAACCATGTCTCCTAGGAAACCATTGTGCTCAGAACCCTGCACCTAAGAATGCCCATCCTACCACGCCACATTCTAGAACACCGTATCCAAGGAAACCGTATCCTAGGAAACCATGTCTCCTAGGAAACCATTGTGCTCAGAACCCTGCCCCTAAGAATGCCCATCCTACCACGCCACATTCTAGAACACCGTATCCAAGGAAACCGTATCCTTGGAAACCGTATCCTAGGAAACCATGTCTCCTAGGAAACCATTGTGCTCAAAACCCTGCCCCTAAGAATGCCCATCCTACCACGCCACATTCTAGAACACCGTATCCAAGGAAACCGTATCCTTGGAAACCGTATCCTAGGAAAGCATGTCTCCTAGGAAACCATTGTGCTCAGAACCCTGCCCCTAAGAATGCCCATCCTACCACGCCACATTCTAGAACACCGTATCCAAGGAAACCGTATCCTTGGAAACCGTATCCTAGGAAACCATGTCTCCTAGGAAACCATTTTGCTCGGAACCCTGCCCCTAAGAATGCCCATCCTATCACGCCACATTCTAGAACACCGTATCCAAGGAAACCGTATCCTTGGAAACCGTATCCTAGGAAACCATGTCTCCTAGGAAACCATTGTGCTCAGAACCCTGCACCTAAGAATGCCCATCCTACCACGCCACATTCTAGAACACCGTATCCAAGGAAACCGTATCCTAGGAAACCATGTCTCCTAGGAAACCATTGTGCTCAGAACCCTGCCCCTAAGAATGCCCATCCTACCACGCCACATTCTAGAACACCGTATCCAAGGAAACCGTATCCTTGGAAACCGTATCCTAGGAAACCATGTCTCCTAGGAAACCATTGTGCTCAGAACCCTGCCCCTAAGAATGCCCATCCTATCACGCCACATTCTAGAACACCGTATCCAAGGAAACCGTATCCTTGGAAACCGTATCCTAGGAAACCATGTGTCCTAGGAATCCATTGTGCTCAGAACCCTGCCCCTAAGAATGCCCATCCTACCACGCCACATTCTAGAACACCGTATCCAAGGAAACCGTATCCTTGGAAACCGTATCCTAGGAAACCATGTCTGCTAGGAAACCATTGTGCTCAGAACCCTGCCCCTAAGAATGCCCATCCTACCACGCCACATTCTAGAACACCGTATCCAAGGAAACCGTATCCTTGGAAACCGTACCCTGGAAACCATGTCTCCTAGGAAACCATTGTGCTCAGAACCCTGCCCCTAAGAATGCCCATCCTACCACGCCACATTCTAGAACACCGTATCCAAGGAAACCGTATCCTTGGAAACCGTATCCTAGGAAACCATGTCTCCTAGGAAACCATTGTGCTCAGAACCCTGCCCCTAAGAATGCCCATCCTACCACGCCACATTCTAGAACACCGTATCCAAGGAAACCGTATCCTTGGAAACCGTATCCTAGGAAACCATGTCTCCTAGGAAACCATTGTGCTCAGAACCCTGCACCTAAGAATGCCCATCCTACCACGCCACATTCTAGAACACCGTATCCAAGGAAACCGTATCCTTGGAAACCGTATCCTAGGAAACCATGTCTCCTAGGAAACCATTGTGCTCAGAACCCTGCCCCTAAGAATGCCCATCCTACCACGTCACATTCTAGAACACCGTATCCAAGGAGACCGTATACTTGGAAACCGTATCCTAGGAAACCATGTCTCCTAGGAAACCATTGTGCTCAGAACCCTGCACCTAAGAATGCCCATCCTACAACGCCACATTCTAGAACACCGTATCCAAGGAAACCGTATCCTTGGAAACCGTATCCTAGGAAACCATGTCTCCTAGGAAACCATTGTGCTCAGAACCCTGCACCTAAGAATGCCCATCCTACAACGCCACATTCTAGAACACCGTATCCAAGGAAACCGTATCCTTGGAAACCGTATCCTAGGAAACCATGTCTCCTAGGAAACCATTGTGCTCAGAACCCTGCCCCTAAGAATGCCCATCCTATCACGCCACATTCTAGAACACCGTATCCAAGGAAACCGTATCCTTGGAAACCGTATCCTAGGAAACCATGTCTCCTAGGAAACCATTGTGCTCAGAACCCTGCCCCTAAGAATGCCCATCCTACCACGCCACATTCTAGAACACCGTATCCAAGGAAACCGTATCCTTGGAAACCGTATCCTAGGAAACCATGTCTCCTAGGAAACCATTGTGCTCAGAACCCTGCCCCTAAGAATGCCCATCCTATCACGCCACATTCTAGAACACCGTATCCAAGGAAACCGTATCCTTGGAAACCGTATCCTAGGAAACCATGTGTCCTAGGAAACCATTGTGCTCAGAACCCTGCCCCTAAGAATGCCCATCCTACCACGCCACATTCTAGAACACCGTATCCAAGGAAACCGTATCCTTGGAAACCGTATCCTAGGAAACCATGTCTGCTAGGAAACCATTGTGCTCAGAACCCTGCCCCTAAGAATGCCCATCCTACCACGCCACATTCTAGAACACCGTATCCAAGGAAACCGTATCCTTGGAAACCGTATCCTAGGAAACCATGTCTCCTAGGAAACCATTGTGCTCAGAACCCTGCACCTAAGAATGCCCATCCTACCACGCCACATTCTAGAACACCGTATCCAAGGAAACCGTATCCTTGGAAACCGTATCCTAGGAAACCATGTCTCCTAGGAAACCATTGTGCTCAGAACCCTGCCCCTAAGAATGCCCATCCTACCACGTCACATTCTAGAACACCGTATCCATGGAGACCGTATACTTGGAAACCGTATCCTAGGAAACCATGTCTCCTAGGAAACCATTGTGCTCAGAACCCTGCACCTAAGAATGCCCATCCTACAACGCCACATTCTAGAACACCGTATCCAAGGAAACCGTATCCTTGGAAACCGTATCCTAGGAAACCATGTCTCCTAGGAAACCATTGTGCTCAGAACCCTGCACGTAAGAATGCCCATCCTACAACGCCACATTCTAGAACACCGTATCCAAGGAAACCGTATCCTAGGAAACCATGTCTCCTAGGAAACCATTGTGCTCAGAACCCTGCCCCTAAGAATGCCCATCCTATCACGCCACATTCTAGAACACCGTATCCAAGGAAACCGTATCCTTGGAAACCGTATCCTAGGAAACCATGTCTCCTAGGAAACCATTGTGCTCAGAACCCTGCCCCTAAGAATGCCCATCCTACAACGCCACATTCTAGAACACCGTATCCAAGGAAACCGTATCCTTGGAAACCGTATCCTAGGAAACCATGTCTCCTAGGAAACCATTGTGCTCAGAACCCTGCACCTAAGAATGCCCATCCTACAACGCCACATTCTAGAACACCGTATCCAAGGAAACCGTATCCTAGGAAACCATGCCTCCTAGGAAACCATTGTGCTCAGAACCCTGCCCCTAAGAATGCCCATCCTATCACGCCACATTCTAGAACACCGTATCCAAGGAAACCGTATCCTTGGAAACCGTATCCTAGGAAACCATGTCTCCTAGGAAACCATTGTGCTCAGAACCCTGCCCCTAAGAATGCCCATCCTATCACGCCACATTCTAGAACACCGTATCCAAGGAAACCGTATCCTTGGAAACCGTACCCTGGAAACCATGTCTCCTAGGAAACCATTGTGCTCAGAACCCTGCCCCTAAGAATGCCCATCCTACCACGCCACATTCTAGAACACCGTATCCAAGGAAACCGTATCCTTGGAAACCGTATCCTAGGAAACCATGTCTCCTAGGAAACCATTGTGCTCAGAACCCTGCCCCTAAGAATGCCCATCCTACCACGCCACATTCTAGAACACCGTATCCAAGGAAACCGTATCCTTGGAAACCGTATCCTAGGAAACCATGTCTCCTAGGAAACCATTGTGCTCAGAACCCTGCACCTAAGAATGCCCATCCTACCACGCCACATTCTAGAACACCGTATCCAAGGAAACCGTATCCTTGGAAACCGTATCCTAGGAAACCATGTCTCCTAGGAAACCATTGTGCTCAGAACCCTGCCCCTAAGAATGCCCATCCTACCACGTCACATTCTAGAACACCGTATCCAAGGAGACCGTATACTTGGAAACCGTATCCTAGGAAACCATGTCTCCTAGGAAACCATTGTGCTCAGAACCCTGCACCTAAGAATGCCCATCCTACAACGCCACATTCTAGAACACCGTATCCAAGGAAACCGTATCCTTGGAAACCGTATCCTAGGAAACCATGTCTCCTAGGAAACCATTGTGCTCAGAACCCTGCACCTAAGAATGCCCATCCTACAACGCCACATTCTAGAACACCGTATCCAAGGAAACCGTATCCTAGGAAACCATGTCCCCTAGGAAACCATTGTGCTCAGAACCCTGCCCCTAAGAATGCCCATCCTATCACGCCACATTCTAGAACACCGTATCCAAGGAAACCGTATCCTTGGAAACCGTATCCTAGGAAACCATGTCTCCTAGGAAACCATTGTGCTCAGAACCCTGCCCCTAAGAATGCCCATCCTATCACGCCACATTCTAGAACACCGTATCCAAGGAAACCGTATCCTTGGAAACCGTATCCTAGGAAACCATGTCTCCTAGGAAACCATTGTGCTCAGAACCCTGCCCCTAAGAATGCCCATCCTACCACGCCACATTCTAGAACACCGTATCCAAGGAAACCGTATCCTTGGAAACCGTATCCTAGGAAACCATGTCTCCTGGGAAACCATTGTGCTCAGAACCCTGCCCCTAAGAATGCCCATCCTATCACGCCACATTCTAGAACACCGTATCCAAGGAAACCGTATCCTTGGAAACCGTATCCTAGGAAACCATGTGTCCTAGGAAACCATTGTGCTCAGAACCCTGCCCCTAAGAATGCCCATCCTACCACGCCACATTCTAGAACACCGTATCCAAGGAAACCGTATCCTTGGAAACCGTATCCTAGGAAACCATGTCTGCTAGGAAACCATTGTGCTCAGAACCCTGCCCCTAAGAATGCCCATCCTACCACGCCACATTCTAGAACACCGTATCCAAGGAAACCGTATCCTTGGAAATCGTATCCTAGGAAACCATGTCTGCTAGGAAACCATTGTGCTCAGAACCCTGCCCCTAAGAATGCCCATCCTACCACGCCACATTCTAGAACACCGTATCCAAGGAAACCGTATCCTTGGAAACCGTATCCTAGGAAACCATGTCTCCTAGGAAACCATTGTGCTCAGAACCCTGCCCCTAAGAATGCCCATCCTATCACGCCACATTCTAGAACACCGTATCCAAGGAAACCGTATCCTTGGAAACCGTATCCTAGGAAACCATGTCTCCTAGGAAACCATTGTGCTCAGAACCCTGCCCCTAAGAATGCCCATCCTACCACGCCACATTCTAGAACACCGTATCCAAGGAAACCGTATCCTTGGAAACCGTATCCTAGGAAACCATGTCTCCTAGGAAACCATTGTGCTCAGAACCCTGCCCCTAAGAATGCCCATCCTATCACGCCACATTCTAGAACACCGTATCCAAGGAAACCGTATCCTTGGAAACCGTATCCTAGGAAACCATGTCTCCTAGGAAACCATTGTGCTCAGAACCCTGCCCCTAAGAATGCCCATCCTACCACGCCACATTCTAGAACACCGTATCCAAGGAAACCGTATCCTTGGAAACCGTATCCTAGGAAACCATGTCTCCTAGGAAACCATTGTGCTCAGAACCCTGCCCCTAAGAATGCCCATCCTACCACGCCACATTCTAGAACACCGTATCCAAGGAAACCGTATCCTTGGAAACCGTATCCTAGGAAACCATGTCTCCTAGTAAACCATTGTGCTCAGAACCCTGCACCTAAGAATGCCCATCCTACCACGCCACATTCTAGAACACCGTATCCAAGGAAACCGTATCCTTGGAAACCGTATCCTAGGAAACCATGTCTCCTAGGAAACCATTGTGCTCAGAACCCTGCCCCTAAGAATGCCCATCCTACCACGTCACATTCTAGAACACCGTATCCAAGGAGACCGTATACTTGGAAACCGTATCCTAGGAAACCATGTCTCCTAGGAAACCATTGTGCTCAGAACCCTGCACCTAAGAATGCCCATCCTACAACGCCACATTCTAGAACACCGTATCCAAGGAAACCGTATCCTTGGAAACCGTATCCTAGGAAACCATGTCTCCTAGGAAACCATTGTGCTCAGAACCCTGCACCTAAGAATGCCCATCCTACAACGCCACATTCTAGAACACCGTATACAAGGAAACCGTATCCTAGGAAACCATGTCCCCTAGGAAACCATTGTGCTCAGAACCCTGCCCCTAAGAATGCCCATCCTATCACGCCACATTCTAGAACACCGTATCCAAGGAAACCGTATCCTTGGAAACCGTATCCTAGGAAACCATGTCTCCTAGGAAACCATTGTGCTCAGAACCCTGCCCCTAAGAATGCCCATCCTATCACGCCACATTCTAGAACACCGTATCCAAGGAAACCGTATCCTTGGAAACCGTATCCTAGGAAACCATGTCTCCTAGGAAACCATTGTGCTCAGAACCCTGCCCCTAAGAATGCCCATCCTACCACGCCACATTCTAGAACACCGTATCCAAGGAAACCGTATCCTTGGAAACCGTATCCTAGGAAACCATGTCTCCTGGGAAACCATTGTGCTCAGAACCCTGCCCCTAAGAATGCCCATCCTATCACGCCACATTCTAGAACACCGTATCCAAGGAAACCGTATCCTTGGAAACCGTATCCTAGGAAACCATGTGTCCTAGGAAACCATTGTGCTCAGAACCCTGCCCCTAAGAATGCCCATCCTACCACGCCACATTCTAGAACACCGTATCCAAGGAAACCGTATCCTTGGAAACCGTATCCTAGGAAACCATGTCTGCTAGGAAACCATTGTGCTCAGAACCCTGCCCCTAAGAATGCCCATCCTACCACGCCACATTCTAGAACACCGTATCCAAGGAAACCGTATCCTTGGAAACCGTATCCTAGGAAACCATGTCTCCTAGGAAACCATTGTGCTCAGAACCCTGCACCTAAGAATGCCCATCCTACCACGCCACATTCTAGAACACCGTATCCAAGGAAACCGTATCCTTGGAAACCGTATCCTAGGAAACCACGTCTCCTAGGAAACCATTGTGCTCAGAACCCTGCCCCTAAGAATGCCCATCCTACCACGTCACATTCTAGAACACCGTATCCAAGGAGACCGTATACTTGGAAACCGTATCCTAGGAAACCATGTCTCCTAGGAAACCATTGTGCTCAGAACCCTGCACCTAAGAATGCCCATCCTACAACGCCACATTCTAGAACACCGTATCCAAGGAAACCGTATCCTTGGAAACCGTATCCTAGGAAACCATGTCTCCTAGGAAACCATTGTGCTCAGAACCCTGCACGTAAGAATGCCCATCCTACAACGCCACATTCTAGAACACCGTATCCAAGGAAACCGTATCCTAGGAAACCATGTCTCCTAGGAAACCATTGTGCTCAGAACCCTGCCCCTAAGAATGCCCATCCTATCACGCCACATTCTAGAACACCGTATCCAAGGAAACCGTATCCTTGGAAACCGTATCCTAGGAAACCATGTCTCATAGGAAACCATTGTGCTCAGAACCCTGCCCCTAAGAATGCCCATCCTACAACGCCACATTCTAGAACACCGTATCCAAGGAAACCGTATCCTTGGAAACCGTATCCTAGGAAACCATGTCTCCTAGGAAACCATTGTGCTCAGAACCCTGCACCTAAGAATGCCCATCCTACAACGCCACATTCTAGAACACCGTATCCAAGGAAACCGTATCCTAGGAAACCATGTCTCCTAGGAAACCATTGTGCTCAGAACCCTGCCCCTAAGAATGCCCATCCTACCACGCCACATTCTAGAACACCGTATCCAAGGAAACCGTATCCTTGGAAACCGTACCCTGGAAACCATGTCTCCTAGGAAACCATTGTGCTCAGAACCCTGCCCCTAAGAATGCCCATCCTACCACGCCACATTCTAGAACACCGTATCCAAGGAAACCGTATCCTAGGAAACCATGTCTCCTAGGAAACCATTGTGCTCAGAACCCTGCCCCTAAGAATGCCCATCCTACCACGCCACATTCTAGAACACCGTATCCAAGGAAACCGTATCCTTGGAAACCGTATCCTAGGAAACCATGTCTCCTAGGAAACCATTGTGCTCAGAACCCTGCACCTAAGAATGCCCATCCTACCACGCCACATTCTAGAACACCGTATCCAAGGAAACCGTATCCTTGGAAACCGTATCCTAGGAAACCATGTCTCCTAGGAAACCATTGTGCTCAGAACCCTGCCCCTAAGAATGCCCATCCTACCACGTCACATTCTAGAACACCGTATCCAAGGAGACCGTATACTTGGAAACCGTATCCTAGGAAACCATGTCTCCTAGGAAACCATTGTGCTCAGAACCCTGCACCTAAGAATGCCCATCCTACAACGCCACATTCTAGAACACCGTATCCAAGGAAACCGTATCCTTGGAAACCGTATCCTAGGAAACCATGTCTCCTAGGAAACCATTGTGCTCAGAACCCTGCACCTAAGAATGCCCATCCTACAACGCCACATTCTAGAACACCGTATCCAAGGAAACCGTATCCTAGGAAACCATGTCCCCTAGGAAACCATTGTGCTCAGAACCCTGCCCCTAAGAATGCCCATCCTATCACGCCACATTCTAGAACACCGTATCCAAGGAAACCGTATCCTTGGAAACCGTATCCTAGGAAACCATGTCTCCTAGGAAACCATTGTGCTCAGAACCCTGCCCCTAAGAATGCCCATCCTATCACGCCACATTCTAGAACACCGTATCCAAGGAAACCGTATCCTTGGAAACCGTATCCTAGGAAACCATGTCTCCTAGGAAACCATTGTGCTCAGAACCCTGCCCCTAAGAATGCCCATCCTACCACGCCACATTCTAGAACACCGTATCCAAGGAAACCGTATCCTTGGAAACCGTATCCTAGGAAACCATGTCTCCTAGGAAACCATTGTGCTCAGAACCCTGCCCCTAAGAATGCCCATCCTATCACGCCACATTCTAGAACACCGTATCCAAGGAAACCGTATCCTTGGAAACCGTATCCTAGGAAACCATGTGTCCTAGGAAACCATTGTGCTCAGAACCCTGCCCCTAAGAATGCCCATCCTACCACGCCACATTCTAGAACACCGTATCCAAGGAAACCGTATCCTTGGAAACCGTATCCTAGGAAACCATGTCTCCTAGGAAACCATTGTGCTCAGAACCCTGCACCTAAGAATGCCCATCCTACAACGCCACATTCTAGAACACCGTATCCAAGGAAACCGTATCCTAGGAAACCATGTCTCCTAGGAAACCATAGTGCTCAGAACCCTGCCCCTAAGAATGCCCATCCTATCACGCCACATTCTAGAACACCGTATCCAAGGAAACCGTATCCTTGGAAACCGTATCCTAGGAAACCATGTCTCCTAGGAAACCATTGTGCTCAGAACCCTGCCCCTAAGAATGCCCATCCTATCACGCCACATTCTAGAACACCGTATCCTTGGAAACCGTATCCTAGGAAACCATGTCTCCTAGGAAACCATTGTGCTCCGAACCCTGGCCCTAAGAATGCCCATCCTACCACGCCACATTCTAGAACACCGTATCCATGGAAACCGTATCCTAGGAAACCATGTCTCCTAGGAAACCATTGTGCTCAGAACCCTGCCCCTAAGAATGCCCATCCTACCACGCCACATTCTAGAACACCGTATCCAAGGAAACTGTATCCTAGGAAACCATGTCTCCTAGGAAACCATTGTGCTCAGAACCCTGCCCCTAAGAATGCCCATCCTACCACGCCACATTCTAGAACACCGTATCCAAGGAAACCGTATCCTTGGAAACCGTATCCTAGGAAACCATGTCTCCTAGGAAACCATTGTGCTCAGAACCCTGCCCCTAAGAATGCCCATCCTACCACGCCACATTCTAGAACACCGTATCCAAGGAAACCGTATCCTTGGAAACCGTATCCTAGGAAACCATGTCTCCTAGGAAACCATTGTGCTCAGAACCCTGCACCTAAGAATGCCCATCCTACCACGCCACATTCTAGAACACCGTATCCAAGGAAACCGTATCCTTGGAAACCGTATCCTAGGAAACCATGTCTCCTAGGAAACCATTGTGCTCAGAACCCTGCCCCTAAGAATGCCCATCCTATCACGACACATTCTAGAACACCGTATCCAAGGAAACCGTATCCTTGGAAACCGTATCCTAGGAAACCATGTCTCCTAGGAAACCATTGTGCTCAGAACCCTGCACCTAAGAATGCCCATCCTACCACGCCACATTCTAGAACACCGTATCCAAGGAAACCGTATCCTAGGAAACCATGTCTCCTAGGAAACCATTGTGCTCAGAACCCTGCCCCTAAGAATGCCCATCCTACCACGCCACATTCTAGAACACCGTATCCAAGGAAACCGTATCCTTGGAAACCGTATCCTAGGAAACCATGTCTCCTAGGAAACCATTGTGCTCAAAACCCTGCCCCTAAGAATGCCCATCCTACCACGCCACATTCTAGAACACCGTATATAAGGAAACCGTATCCTTGGAAACCGTATCCTAGGAAAGCATGTCTCCTAGGAAACCATTGTGCTCAGAACCCTGCCCCTAAGAATGCCCATCCTACCACGCCACATTCTAGAACACCGTATCCAAGGAAACCGTATCCTTGGAAACCGTATCCTAGGAAACCATGTCTCCTAGGAAACCATTGTGCTCAGAACCCTGCCCCTAAGAATGCCCATCCTACCACGCCACATTCTAGAACACCGTATCCAAGGAGACCGTATAATTGGAAACCGTATCCTAGGAAACCATGTCTCCTAGGAAACCATTGTGCTCAGAACCCTGCACCTAAGAATGCCCATCCTACAACGCCACATTCTAGAACACCGTATCCAAGGAAACCGTATCCTTGGAAACCGTATCCTAGGAAACCATGTCTCCTAGGAAACCATTGTGCTCAAAACCCTGCCCCTAAGAATGCCCATCGTACCACGCCACATTCTAGAACACCGTATCCAAGGAAACCGTATCCTTGGAAACCGTATCCTAGGAAAGCATGTCTCCTAGGAAACCATTGTGCTCAGAACCCTGCCCCTAAGAATGCCCATCCTACCACGCCACATTCTAGAACACCGTATCCAAGGAAACCGTATCCTTGGAAACCGTATCCTAGGAAACCATGTCTCCTAGGAAACCATTGTGCTCAGAACCCTGCCCCTAAGAATGCCCATCCTACCACGCCACATTCTAGAACACCGTATCCAAGGAGACCGTATACTTGGAAACCGTATCCTAGGAAACCATGTCTCCTAGGAAACCATTGTGCTCAGAACCCTGCCCCTAAGAATGCCCATCCTACAACGCCACATTCTAGAACACCGTATCCTTGGAAACCGTATCCTTGGAAACCGTATCCTAGGAAACCATGTCTCCTAGGAAACCATTGTGCTCAGAACCCTGCACCTAAGAATGCCCATCCTACCACGCCACATTCTAGAACACCGTATCCAAGGAAACCGTATCCTAGGAAACCATGTCTCCTAGGAAACCATTGTGCTCAGAACCCTGCCCCTAAGAATGCCCATCCTACCACGCCACATTCTAGAACACCGTATCCAAGGAAACCGTATCCTTGGAAACCGTATCCTAGGAAACCATGTCTCCTAGGAAACCATTGTGCTCAAAACCCTGCCCCTAAGAATGCCCATCCTACCACGCCACATTCTAGAACACCGTATCCAAGGAAACCGTATCCTTGGAAACCGTATCCTAGGAAAGCATGTCTCCTAGGAAACCATTGTGCTCAGAACCCTGCCCCTAAGAATGCCCATCCTACCACGCCACATTCTAGAACACCGTATCCAAGGAAACCGTATCCTTGGAAACCGTATCCTAGGAAACCATGTCTCCTAGGAAACCATTTTGCTCGGAACCCTGCCCCTAAGAATGCCCATCCTATCACGCCACATTCTAGAACACCGTATCCAAGGAAACCGTATCCTTGGAAACCGTATCCTAGGAAACCATGTCTCCTAGGAAACCATTGTGCTCAGAACCCTGCACCTAAGAATGCCCATCCTACCACGCCACATTCTAGAACACCGTATCCAAGGAAACCGTATCCTAGGAAACCATGTCTCCTAGGAAACCATTGTGCTCAGAACCCTGCCCCTAAGAATGCCCATCCTACCACGCCACATTCTAGAACACCGTATCCAAGGAAACCGTATCCTTGGAAACCGTATCCTAGGAAAGCATGTCTCCTAGGAAACCATTGTGCTCAGAACCCTGCCCCTAAGAATGCCCATCCTACCACGCCACATTCTAGAACACCGTATCCAAGGAAACCGTATCCTTGGAAACCGTATCCTAGGAAAGCATGTCTCCTAGGAAACCATTGTGCTCAGAACCCTGCCCCTAAGAATGCCCATCCTACCACGCCACATTCTAGAACACCGTATCCAAGGAAACCGTATCCTTGGAAACCGTATCCTAGGAAACCATGTCTCCTAGGAAACCATTGTGCTCAGAACCCTGCCCCTAAGAATGCCCATCCTACCACGCCACATTCTAGAACACCGTATCCAAGGAGACCGTATACTTGGAAACCGTATCCTAGGAAACCATGTCTCCTAGGAAACCATTGTGCTCAGAACCCTGCACCTAAGAATGCCCATCCTACAACGCCACATTCTAGAACACCGTATCCAAGGAAACCGTATGCTTGGAAACCGTATCCTAGGAAACCATGTCTCCTAGGAAACCATTGTGCTCAGAACCCTGCACCTAAGAATGCCCATCCTACCACGCCACATTCTAGAACACCGTATCCAAGGAAACCGTATCCTAGGAAACCATGTCTCCTAGGAAACCATTGTGCTCAGAACCCTGCCCCTAAGAATGCCCATCCTACCACGCCACATTCTAGAACACCGTATCCAAGGAAACCGTATCCTTGGAAACCGTATCCTAGGAAACCATGTCTCCTAGGAAACCATTGTGCTCAAAACCCTGCCCCTAAGAATGCCCATCCTACCACGCCACATTCTAGAACACCGTATCCAAGGAAACCGTATCCTTGGAAACCGTATCCTAGGAAACCATGTCTCCTAGGAAACCATTTTGCTCGGAACCCTGCACCTTAGAATGCCCATCCTACAACGCCACATTCTAGAACACCGTATCCTTGGAAACCGTATCCTAGGAAACCATGTCTCCTAGGAAACCATTGTGCTCAGAACCCTGCACCTAAGAATGCCCATCCTACCACGCCACATTCTAGAACACCGTATCCAAGGAAACCGTATCCTAGGAAACCATGTCTCCTAGGAAACCATTGTGCTCAGAACCCTGCCCCTAAGAATGCCCATCCTATCACGCCACATTCTAGAACACCGTATCCAAGGAAACCGTATCCTTGGAAACCGTATCCTAGGAAACCATGTCTCCTAGGAAACCATTGTGCTCAGAACCCTGCCCCTAAGAATGCCCATCCTACAACGCCACATTCTAGAACACCGTATCCAAGGAAACCGTATCTTTGGAAACCGTATCCTAGGAAACCATGTCTCCTAGGAAACCATTGTGCTCAGAACCCTGCACCTAAGAATGCCCATCCTACAACGCCACATTCTAGAACACCGTATCCAAGGAAACCGTATCCTAGTAAACCATGTCTCCTAGGAAACCATTGTGCTCAGAACCCTGCCCCTAAGAATGCCCATCCTACCACGCCACATTCTAGAACACCGTATCCAAGGAAACCGTATCCTTGGAAACCGTATCCTAGGAAACCATGTCTCCTAGGAAACCATTTTGCTCGGAACCCTGCACCTAAGAATGCCCATCCTACAACGCCACATTCTAGAACACCGTATCCAAGGAAACCGTATCCTAGGAAACCATGTCTCCTAGGAAACCATTGTGCTCAGAACCCTGCCCCTAAGAATGCCCATCCTACCACGCCACATTCTAGAACACCGTATCCAAGGAAACCGTATCCTTGGAAACCGTATCCTAGGAAACCATGTCTCCTAGGAAACCATTGTGCTCAAAACCCTGCCCCTAAGAATGCCCATCCTACCACGCCACATTCTAGAACACCGTATCCAAGGAAACCGTATCCTTGGAAACCGTATCCTAGGAAAGCATGTCTCCTAGGAAACCATTGTGCTCAGAACCCTGCCCCTAAGAATGCCCATCCTACCACGCCACATTCTAGAACACCGTATCCAAGGAAACCGTATCCTTGGAAACCGTATCCTAGGAAACCATGTCTCCTAGGAAACCATTTTGCTCGGAACCCTGCACCTAAGAATGCCCATCCTACAACGCCACATTCTAGAACACCGTATCCAAGGAAACCGTATCCTAGGAAACCATGTCTCCTAGGAAACCATTGTGCTCAGAACCCTGCACCTAAGAATGCCCATCCTACCACGCCACATTCTAGAACACCGTATCCAAGGAAACCGTATCCTAGGAAACCATGTCTCCTAGGAAACCATTGTGCTCAGAACCCTGCCCCTAAGAATGCCCATCCTACCACGCCACTATCTAGAACACCGTATCCAAGGAGACCGTATACTTGGAAACCGTATCCTAGGAAACCATGTCTCCTAGGAAACCATTGTGCTCAGAACCCTGCACCTAAGAATGCCCATCGTACAACGCCACATTCTAGAACACCGTATCCAAGGAAACCGTATCCTTGGAAACCGTATCCTAGGAAAGCATGTCTCCTAGGAAACCATTGTGCTCAGAACCCTGCCCCTAAGAATGCCCATCCTACCACGCCACATTCTAGAACACCGTATCCAAGGAAACCGTATCCTTGGAAACCGTATCCTAGGAAACCATGTCTCCTAGGAAACCATTTTGCTCGGAACCCTGCCCCTAAGAATGCCCATCCTACCACGCCACATTCTAGAACACCGTATCCAAGGAAACCGTATCCTTGGAAACCGTATCCTAGGAAACCATGTCTCCTAGGAAACCATTGTGCTCAGAACCCTGCAACTAAGAATGCCCATCCTACAACGCCACATTCTAGAACACTGTATCCAAGGAAACCGTATCCTTGGAAACCGTATCCTAGGAAACCATGTCTCCTAGGAAACCATTGTGCTCAGAACCCTGCACCTAAGAATGCCCATCCTACCACGCCACATTCTAGAACACCGTATCCAAGGAAACCGTATCCTAGGAAACCATGTCTTCTAGGAAACCATTGTGCTCAGAACCCTGCCCCTAAGAATGCCCATCCTACCACGCCACATTCTAGAACACCGTATCCAAGGAAACCGTATCCTTGGAAACCGTATCCTAGGAAACCATGTCTCCTAGGACACTATTGTGCTCAAAACCCTGCCCCTAAGAATGCCCATCCTACCACGCCACATTCTAGAACACCGTATCCAAGGAAACCGTATCCTTGGAAACCGTATCCTAGGAAACCATGTCTCCTAGGAAACCATTTTGCTCGGAACCCTGCACCTAAGAATGCCCATCCTACAACGCCACATTCTAGAACACCGTATCCTTGGAAACCGTATCCTAGGAAACCATGTCTCCTAGGAAACCATTGTGCTCAGAACCCTGCACCTAAGAATGCCCATCCTACCACGCCACATTCTAGAACACCGTATCCAAGGAAACCGTATCCTTGGAAACCGTATCCTAGGAAAGCATGTCTCCTAGGAAACCATTGTGCTCAGAACCCTGCCCCTAAGAATGCCCATCCTACAACGCCACATTCTAGAACACCGTATCCAAGGAAACCGTATCCTTGGAAACCGTATCCTAGGAAACCATGTCTCCTAGGAAACCATTGTGCTCAGAACCCTGCACCTAAGAATGCCCATCCTACAACGCCACATTCTAGAACACCGTATCCAAGGAAACCGTATCCTAGGAAACCATGTCTCCTAGGAAACCATTGTGCTCAGAACCCTGCCCCTAAGAATGCCCATCCTACCACGCCACATTCTAGAACACCGTATCCAAGGAAACCGTATCCTTATAAACCGTATCCTAGGAAACCATGTCTCCTAGGAAACCATTTTGCTCGGAACCCTGCACCTAAGAATGCCCATCCTACAACGCCACATTCTAGAACACCGTATCCAAGGAAACCGTATCCTAGGAAACCATGTCTCCTAGGAAACCATTGTGCTCAGAACCCTGCCCCTAAGAATGCCCATCCTACCACGCCACATTCTAGAACACCGTATCCAAGGAAACCGTATCCTTGGAAACCGTATCCTAGGAAACCATGTCTCCTAGGAAACCATTGTGCTCAAAACCCTGCCCCTAAGAATGCCCATCCTACCACGCCACATTCTAGAACACCTTATCCAAGGAAACCGTATCCTTGGAAACCGTATCCTAGGAAAGCATGTCTCCTAGGAAACCATTGTGCTCAGAACCCTGCCCCTAAGAATGCCCATCCTACCACGCCACATTCTAGAACACCGTATCCAAGGAAACCGTATCCTTGGAAACCGTATCCTAGGAAACCATGTCTCCTAGGAAACCATTTTGCTCGGAACCCTGCACCTAAGAATGCCCATCCTACAACGCCACATTCTAGAACACCGTATCCAAGGAAACCGTATCCTAGGAAACCATGTCTCCTAGGAAACCATTGTGCTCAGAACCCTGCACCTAAGAATGCCCATCCTACCACGCCACATTCTAGAACACCGTATCCAAGGAAACCGTATCCTAGGAAACCATGTCTCCTAGGAAACCATTGTGCTCAGAACCCTGCCCCTAAGAATGCCCATCCTACCACGCCACATTCTAGAACACCGTATCCAAGGAAACCGTATCCTTGGAAACCGTATCCTAGGAAACCATGTCTCCTAGGAAACCATTGTGCTCAAAACCCTGCCCCTAAGAATGCCCATCCTACCACGCCACATTCTAGAACACCGAATCCAAGGAAACCGTATCCTTGGAAACCGTATCCTAGGAAAGCATGTCTCCTAGGAAACCATTGTGCTCAGAACCCTGCCCCTAAGAATGCCCATCCTACCACCCCACATTCTAGAACACCGTATCCAAGGAAACCGTATCCTTGGAAACCGTATCCTAGGAAACCATGTCTCCTAGGAAACCATTTTGCTCGGAACCCTGCACCTAAGAATGCCCATCCTACAACGCCACATTCTAGAACACCGTATCCTTGGAAACCGTATCCTAGGAAACCATGTCTCCTAGGAAACCATTGTGCTCAGAACCCTGCACCTAAGAATGCCCATCCTACCACGCCACATTCTAGAACACCGTATCCAAGGAAACCGTATCCTAGGAAACCATGTCTCCTAGGAAACCATTGTGCTCAGAACCCTGCCCCTAAGAATGCCCATCCTATCACGCCACATTCTAGAACACCGTATCCAAGGAAACCGTATCCTTGGAAACCGTATCCTAGGAAACCATGTCTCCTAGGAAACCATTGTGCTCAGAACCGTGCCCCTAAGAATGCCCATCCTACAACGCCACATTCTAGAACACCGTATGCAAGGAAACCGTATCCTAGGAAACCATGTCTCCTAGGAAACCATTGTGCTCAGAACCCTGCCCCTAAGAATGCCCATCCTACCACGCCACATTCTAGAACACCGTATCCAAGGAAACCGTATCCTTGGACACCGTATCCTAGGAAACCATGTCTCCTAGGAAACCATTTTGCTCGGAACCCTGCACCTAAGAATGCCCATCCTACAACGCCACATTCTAGAACACCGTATCCAAGGAAACCGTATCCTAGGAAACCATGTCTCCTAGGAAACCATTGTGCTCAGAACCCTGCACCTAAGAATGCCCATCCTACCACGCCACATTCTAGAACACCGTATCCAAGGAAACCGTATCCTAGGAAACCATGTCTCCTAGGAAACCATTGTGCTCAGAACCCTGCCCCTAAGAATGCCCATCCTACCACGCCACATTCTAGAACACCGTATCCAAGGAGACCGTATACTTGGAAACCGTATCCTAGGAAACCATGTCTCCTAGGAAACCATTGTGCTCAGAACCCTGCACCTAAGAATGCCCATCCTACCACGCCACATTCTAGAACACCGTATCCAAGGAAACCGTATCCTTGGAAACCGTATCCTAGGAAACCATGTCTCCTAGGAAACCATTTTGCTCGGAACCCTGCACCTAAGAATGCCCATCCTACAACGCCACATTCTAGAACACCGTATCCAAGGAAACCGTATCCTAGGAAACCATGTCTCCTAGGAAACCATTGTGCTCAGAACCCTGCCCCTAAGAATGCCCATCCTACCACGCCACATTCTAGAACACCGTATCCAAGGAAACCTTATCCTAGGAAACCATGTCTCCTAGGAAACCATTGTGCTCAGAACCCTGCCCCTAAGAATGCCCATCCTACCACGCCACATTCTAGAACACCGTATCCAAGGAGACCGTATACTTGGAAACCGTATCCTAGGAAACCATGTCTCCTAGGAAACCATTGTGCTCAGAACCCTGCACCTAAGAATGCCCATCCTACCACGCCACATTCTAGAACACCGTATCCAAGGAAACCGTATCCTTGGAAACCGTATCCTAGGAAACCATGTCTCCTAGGAAACCATTGTGCTCAGAACCCTGCCCCTAAGAATGCCCATCCTACCACGACACATTCTAGAACACCGTATCCAAGGAAACCGTATCCTTGGAAACCGTATCCCAGGAAACCATGTCTCCTAGGAAACCATTTTGCTCGGAACCCTGCACCTAAGAATGCCCATCCTACAACGCCACATTCTAGAACACCGTATCCAAGGAAACCGTATCCTAGGAAACCATGTCTCCTAGGAAACCATTGTGCTCAGAACCCTGCCCCTAAGAATGCCCATCCTACCACGCCACATTCTAGAACACCGTATCCAAGGAAACCGTATCCTTGGAAACCGTATCCTAGGAAACCATGTCTCCTAGGAAACCATTGTGCTCAAAACCCTGCCCCTAAGAATGCCCATCCTACCACGCCACATTCTAGAACACCGTATCCAAGGAAACCGTATCCTTGGAAACCGTATCCTAGGAAAGCATGTCTCCTAGGAAACCATTGTGCTCAGAACCCTGCCCCTAAGAATGCCCATCCTACCACGCCACATTCTAGAACACCGTATCCAAGGAAACCGTATCCTTGGAAACCGTATCCTAGGAAACCATGTCTCCTAGGAAACCATTTTGCTCGGAACCCTGCACCTAAGAATGCCCATCCTACAACGCCACATTCTAGAACACCGTATCCAAGGAAACCGTATCCTAGGAAACCATGTCTCCTAGGAAACCATTGTGCTCAGAACCCTGCACCTAAGAATGCCCATCCTACCACGCCACATTCTAGAACACCGTATCCAAGGAAACCGTATCCTAGGAAACCATGTCTCCTAGGAAACCATTGTGCTCAGAACCCTGCCCCTAAGAATGCCCATCCTACCACGCCACTATCTAGAACACCGTATCCAAGGAGACCGTATACTTGGAAACCGTATCCTAGGAAACCATGTCTCCTAGGAAACCATTGTGCTCAGAACCCTGCACCTAAGAATGCCCATCGTACAACGCCACATTCTAGAACACCGTATCCAAGGAAACCGTATCCTTGGAAACTGTATCCTAGGAAAGCATGTCTCCTAGGAAACCATTGTGCTCAGAACCCTGCCCCTAAGAATGCCCATCCTACCACGCCACATTCTAGAACACCGTATCCAAGGAAACCGTATCCTTGGAAACCGTATCCTAGGAAACCATGTCTCCTAGGAAACCATTGTGCTCAGAACCCTGCCCCTAAGAATGCCCATCCTACCACGCCACATTCTAGAACACCGTATCCAAGGAAACCGTATCCTTGGAAACCGTATCCTAGGAAACCATGTCTCCTAGGAAACCATTTTGCTCGGAACCCTGCACCTAAGAATGCCCATCCTACAACGCCACATTCTAGAACACCGTATCCAAGGAAACCGTATCCTAGGAAACCATGTCTCCTAGGAAACCATTGTGCTCAGAACCCTGCCCCTAAGAATGCCCATCCTACCACGCCACATTCTAGAACACCGTATCCAAGGAAACCTTATCCTAGGAAACCATGTCTCCTAGGAAACCATTGTGCTCAGAACCCTGCCCCTAAGAATGCCCATCCTACCACGCCACATTCTAGAACACCGTATCCAAGGAGACCGTATACTTGGAAACCGTATCCTAGGAAACCATGTCTCCTAGGAAACCATTGTGCTCAGAACCCTGCACCTAAGAATGCCCATCCTACCACGCCACATTCTAGAACACCGTATCCAAGGAAACCGTATCCTTGGAAACCGTATCCTAGGAAACCATGTCTCCTAGGAAACCATTGTGCTCAGAACCCTGCCCCTAAGAATGCCCATCCTACCACGACACATTCTAGAACACCGTATCCAAGGAAACCGTATCCTTGGAAACCGTATCCCAGGAAACCATGTCTCCTAGGAAACCATTTTGCTCGGAACCCTGCACCTAAGAATGCCCATCCTACAACGCCACATTCTAGAACACCGTATCCAAGGAAACCGTATCCTAGGAAACCATGTCTCCTAGGAAACCATTGTGCTCAGAACCCTGCCCCTAAGAATGCCCATCCTACCACGCCACATTCTAGAACACCGTATCCAAGGAAACCGTATCCTTGGAAACCGTATCCTAGGAAACCATGTCTCCTAGGAAACCATTGTGCTCAAAACCCTGCCCCTAAGAATGCCCATCCTACCACGCCACATTCTAGAACACCGTATCCAAGGAAACCGTATCCTTGGAAACCGTATCCTAGGAAAGCATGTCTCCTAGGAAACCATTGTGCTCAGAACCCTGCCCCTAAGAATGCCCATCCTACCACGCCACATTCTAGAACACCGTATCCAAGGAAACCGTATCCTTGGAAACCGTATCCTAGGAAACCATGTCTCCTAGGAAACCATTTTGCTCGGAACCCTGCACCTAAGAATGCCCATCCTACAACGCCACATTCTAGAACACCGTATCCAAGGAAACCGTATCCTAGGAAACCATGTCTCCTAGGAAACCATTGTGCTCAGAACCCTGCACCTAAGAATGCCCATCCTACCACGCCACATTCTAGAACACCGTATCCAAGGAAACCGTATCCTAGGAAACCATGTCTCCTAGGAAACCATTGTGCTCAGAACCCTGCCCCTAAGAATGCCCATCCTACCACGCCACTATCTAGAACACCGTATCCAAGGAGACCGTATACTTGGAAACCGTATCCTAGGAAACCATGTCTCCTAGGAAACCATTGTGCTCAGAACCCTGCACCTAAGAATGCCCATCGTACAACGCCACATTCTAGAACACCGTATCCAAGGAAACCGTATCCTTGGAAACTGTATCCTAGGAAAGCATGTCTCCTAGGAAACCATTGTGCTCAGAACCCTGCCCCTAAGAATGCCCATCCTACCACGCCACATTCTAGAACACCGTATCCAAGGAAACCGTATCCTTGGAAACCGTATCCTAGGAAACCATGTCTCCTAGGAAACCATTGTGCTCAGAACCCTGCCCCTAAGAATGCCCATCCTACCACGCCACATTCTAGAACACCGTATCCAAGGAAACCGTATCCTTGGAAACCGTATCCTAGGAAACCATGTCTCCTAGGAAACCATTGTGCTCAGAACCCTGCAACTAAGAATGCCCATCCTACAACGCCACATTCTAGAACACCGTATCCAAGGAAACCGTATCCTTGGAAACCGTATCCTAGGAAACCATGTCTCCTAGGAAACCATTGTGCTCAGAACCCTGCACCTAAGAATGCCCATCCTACCACGCCACATTCTAGAACACCGTATCCAAGGAAACCGTATCCTAGGAAACCATGTCTCCTAGGAAACCATTGTGCTCAGAACCCTGCCCCTAAGAATGCCCATCCTACCACGCCACATTCTAGAACACCGTATCCAAGGAAACCGTATCCTTGGAAACCGTATCCTAGGAAACCATGTCTCCTAGGACACTATTGTGCTCAAAACCCTGCCCCTAAGAATGCCCATCCTACCACGCCACATTCTAGAACACCGTATCCAAGGAAACCGTATCCTTGGAAACCGTATCCTAGGAAACCATGTCTCCTAGGAAACCATTTTGCTCGGAACCCTGCACCTAAGAATGCCCATCCTACAACGCCACATTCTAGAACACCGTATCCTTGGAAACCGTATCCTAGGAAACCATGTCTCCTAGGAAACCATTGTGCTCAGAACCCTGCACCTAAGAATGCCCATCCTACCACGCCACATTCTAGAACACCGTATCCAAGGAAACCGTATCCTTGGAAACCGTATCCTAGGAAACCATGTCTCCTAGGAAACCATTGTGCTCAGAACCCTGCCCCTAAGAATGCCCATCCTACAACGCCACATTCTAGAACACCGTATCCAAGGAAACCGTATCCTTGGAAACCGTATCCTAGGAAACCATGTCTCCTAGGAAACCATTGTGCTCAGAACCCTGCACCTAAGAATGCCCATCCTACAACGCCACATTCTAGAACACCGTATCCAAGGAAACCGTATCCTAGGAAACCATGTCTCCTAGGAAACCATTGTGCTCAGAACCCTGCCCCTAAGAATGCCCATCCTACCACGCCACATTCTAGAACACCGTATCCAAGGAAACCGTATCCTTGGAAACCGTATCCTAGGAAACCATGTCTCCTAGGAAACCATTTTGCTCGGAACCCTGCACCTAAGAATGCCCATCCTACAACGCCACATTCTAGAACACCGTATCCAAGGAAACCGTATCCTAGGAAACCATGTCTCCTAGGAAACCATTGTGCTCAGAACCCTGCCCCTAAGAATGCCCATCCTACCACGCCACATTCTAGAACACCGTATCCAAGGAAACCGTATCCTTGGAAACCGTATCCTAGGAAACCATGTCTCCTAGGAAACCATTGTGCTCAAAACCCTGCCCCTAAGAATGCCCATCCTACCACGCCACATTCTAGAACACCGTATCCAAGGAAACCGTATCCTTGGAAACCGTATCCTAGGAAAGCATGTCTCCTAGGAAACCATTGTGCTCAGAACCATGCCCCTAAGAATGCCCATCCTACCACGCCACATTCTAGAACACCGTATCCAAGGAAACCGTATCCTTGGAAACCGTATCCTAGGAAACCATGTCTCCTAGGAAACCATTTTGCTCGGAACCCTGCACCTAAGAATGCCCATCCTACAACGCCACATTCTAGAACACCGTATCCAAGGAAACCGTATCCTAGGAAACCATGTCTCCTAGGAAACCATTGTGCTCAGAACCCTGCACCTAAGAATGCCCATCCTACCACGCCACATTCTAGAACACCGTATCCAAGGAAACCGTATCCTAGGAAACCATGTCTCCTAGGAAACCATTGTGCTCAGAACCCTGCCCCTAAGAATGCCCATCCTACCACGCCACATTCTAGAACACCGTATCCAAGGAGACCGTATACTTGGAAACCGTATCCTAGGAAACCATGTCTCCTAGGAAACCATTGTGCTCAGAACCCTGCACCTAAGAATGCCCATCCTACAACGCCACATTCTAGAACACCGTATCCAAGGAAACCGTATCCTTGGAAACCGTATCCTAGGAAACCATGTCTCCTAGGAAACCATTGTGCTCAGAACCCTGCACGTAAGAATGCCCATCCTACAACGCCACATTCTAGAACACCGTATCCAAGGAAACCGTATCCTTGGAAACCGTATCCTAGGAAACCATGTCTCCTAGGAAACCATTGTGCTCAGAACCCTGCACCTAAGAATGCCCATCCTACAACGCCACATTCTAGAACACCGTATCCAAGGAAACCGTATCCTAGGAAACCATGTCTCCTAGGAAACCATTGTGCTCAGAACCCTGCCCCTAAGAATGCCCATCCTACCACGCCACATTCTAGAACACCGTATCCAAGGAAACCGTATCCTTGGAAACCGTATCCTAGGAAACCATGTCTCCTAGGAAACCATTGTGCTCAAAACCCTGCCCCTAAGAATGCCCATCCTACCACGCCACATTCTAGAACACCGTATCCAAGGAAACCGTATCCTTGGAAACCGTATCCTAGAAAAGCATGTCTCCTAGGAAACCATTGTGCTCAGAACCCTGCCCCTAAGAATGCCCATCCTACCACGCCACATTCTAGAACACCGTATCCAAGGAAACCGTATCCTTGGAAACCGTATCCTAGGAAACCATGTCTCCTAGGAAACCATTTTGCTCGGAACCCTGCACCTAAGAATGCCCATCCTACAACGCCACATTCTAGAACACCGTATCCTTGGAAACCGTATCCTAGGAAACCATGTCTCCTAGGAAACCATTGTGCTCAGAACCCTGCACCTAAGAATGCCCATCCTACCACGCCACATTCTAGAACACCGTATCCAAGGAAACCGTATCCTAGGAAACCATGTCTCCTAGGAAACCATTGTGCTCAGAACCCTGCCCCTAAGAATGCCCATCCTATCACGCCACATTCTAGAACACCGTATCCAAGGAAACCGTATCCTTGGAAACCGTATCCTAGGAAACCATGTCTCCTAGGAAACCATTTTGCTCAGAACCGTGCCCCTAAGAATGCCCATCCTACAACGCCACATTCTAGAACACCGTATGCAAGGAAACCGTATCCTAGGAAACCATGTCTCCTAGGAAACCATTGTGCTCAGAACCCTGCCCCTAAGAATGCCCATCCTACCACGCCACATTCTAGAACACCGTATCCAAGGAAACCGTATCCTTGGACACCGTATCCTAGGAAACCATGTCTCCTAGGAAACCATTTTGCTCGGAACCCTGCACCTAAGAATGCCCATCCTACAACGCCACATTCTATAACACCGTATCCAAGGAGACCGTATACTTGGAAACCGTATCCTAGGAAACCATGTCTCCTAGGAAACCATTATGCTCAGAACCCTGCACCTAAGAATGCCCATCCTACAACGCCACATTCTAGAACACCGTATCCAAGGAAACCGTATACTTGGAAACCGTATCCTAGGAAACCATGTCTCCTAGGAAACCATTGTGCTCAGAACCCTGCCCCTAAGAATGCCCATCCTACCACGCCACATTCTAGAACACCATATCCAAGGAAACCGTATCCTTGGAAACCGTATCCTAGGAAACCATGTCTCCTAGGAAACCATTGTGCTCAAAACCCTGCCCCTAAGAATGCCCATCCTACCACGCCACATTCTAGAACACCGTATCCAAGGAAACCGTATCCTTGGAAACCGTATCCTAGGAAAGCATGTCTCCTAGGAAACCATTGTGCTCAGAACCCTGCCCCTAAGAATGCCCATCCTACCACGCCACATTCTAGAACACCGTATCCAAGGAAACCGTATCCTTGGAAACCGTATCCTAGGAAACCATGTCTCCTAGGAAACCATTTTGCTCGGAACCCTGCACCTAAGAATGCCCATCCTACAACGCCACATTCTAGAACACCGTATCCAAGGAAACCGTATCCTAGGAAACCATGTCTCCTAGGAAACCATTGTGCTCAGAACCCTGCACCTAAGAATGCCCATCCTACCACGCCACATTCTAGAACACCGTATCCAAGGAAACCGTATCCTAGGAAACCATGTCTCCTAGGAAACCATTGTGCTCAGAACCCTGCCCCTAAGAATGCCCATCCTACCACGCCACATTCTAGAACACCGTATCCAAGGAGACCGTATACTTGGAAACCGTATCCTAGGAAACCATGTCTCCTAGGAAACCATTGTGCTCAGAACCCTGCACCTAAGAATGCCCATCCTACAACGCCACATTCTAGAACACCGTATCCAAGGAAACCGTATCCTAGGAAACCATGTCTCCTAGGAAACCATTGTGCTCAGAACCCTGCCCCTAAGAATGCCCATCCTACCACGCCACATTCTAGAACACCGTATCCAAGGAAACCGTATCCTTGGAAACCGTATCCTAGGAAACCATGTCTCCTAGGAAACCATTTTGCTCGGAACCCTGCACCTAAGAATGCCCATCCTACAACGCCACATTCTAGAACACCGTATCCAAGGAAACCGTATCCTAGGAAACCATGTCTCCTAGGAAACCATTGTGCTCAGAACCCTGCCCCTAAGAATGCCCATCCTACCACGCCACATTCTAGAACACCGTATCCAAGGAAACCGTATCCTTGGAAACCGTATCCTAGGAAACCATGTCTCCTAGGAAACCATTGTGCTCAAAACCCTGCCCCTAAGAATGCCCATCCTACCACGCCACATTCTAGAACACCGTATCCAAGGAAACCGTATCCTTGGAAACCGTATCCTAGGAAAGCATGTCTCCTAGGAAACCATTGTGCTCAGAACCATGCCCCTAAGAATGCCCATCCTACCACGCCACATTCTAGAACACCGTATCCAAGGAAACCGTATCCTTGGAAACCGTATCCTAGGAAACCATGTCTCCTAGGAAACCATTTTGCTCGGAACCCTGCACCTAAGAATGCCCATCCTACAACGCCACATTCTAGAACACCGTATCCAAGGAAACCGTATCCTAGGAAACCATGTCTCCTAGGAAACCATTGTGCTCAGAACCCTGCACCTAAGAATGCCCATCCTACCACGCCACATTCTAGAACACCGTATCCAAGGAAACCGTATCCTAGGAAACCATGTCTCCTAGGAAACCATTGTGCTCAGAACCCTGCCCCTAAGAATGCCCATCCTACCACGCCACATTCTAGAACACCGTATCCAAGGAGACCGTATACTTGGAAACCGTATCCTAGGAAACCATGTCTCCTAGGAAACCATTGTGCTCAGAACCCTGCACCTAAGAATGCCCATCCTACAACGCCACATTCTAGAACACCGTATCCAAGGAAACCGTATCCTTGGAAACCGTATCCTAGGAAACCATGTCTCCTAGGAAACCATTGTGCTCAGAACCCTGCACGTAAGAATGCCCATCCTACAACGCCACATTCTAGAACACCGTATCCAAGGAAACCGTATCCTTGGAAACCGTATCCTAGGAAACCATGTCTCCTAGGAAACCATTGTGCTCAGAACCCTGCACCTAAGAATGCCCATCCTACAACGCCACATTCTAGAACACCTTATCCAAGGAAACCGTATCCTAGGAAACCATGTCTCCTAGGAAACCATTGTGCTCAGAACCCTGCCCCTAAGAATGCCCATCCTACCACGCCACATTCTAGAACACCGTATCCAAGGAAACCGTATCCTTGGAAACCGTATCCTAGGAAACCATGTCTCCTAGGAAACCATTGTGCTCAAAACCCTGCCCCTAAGAATGCCCATCCTACCACGCCACATTCTAGAACACCGTATCCAAGGAAACCGTATCCTTGGAAACCGTATCCTAGGAAAGCATGTCTCCTAGGAAACCATTGTGCTCAGAACCCTGCCCCTAAGAATGCCCATCCTACCACGCCACATTCTAGAACACCGTATCCAAGGAAACCGTATCCTTGGAAACCGTATCCTAGGAAACCATGTCTCCTAGGAAACCATTTTGCTCGGAACCCTGCACCTAAGAATGCCCATCCTACAACGCCACATTCTAGAACACCGTATCCTTGGAAACCGTATCCTAGGAAACCATGTCTCCTAGGAAACCATTGTGCTCAGAACCCTGCACCTAAGAATGCCCATCCTACCACGCCACATTCTAGAACACCGTATCCAAGGAAACCGTATCCTAGGAAACCATGTCTCCTAGGAAACCATTGTGCTCAGAACCCTGCCCCTAAGAATGCCCATCCTATCACGCCACATTCTAGAACACCGTATCCAAGGAAACCGTATCCTTGGAAACCGTATCCTAGGAAACCATGTCTCCTAGGAAACCATTTTGCTCAGAACCGTGCCCCTAAGAATGCCCATCCTACAACGCCACATTCTAGAACACCGTATGCAAGGAAACCGTATCCTAGGAAACCATGTCTCCTAGGAAACCATTGTGCTCAGAACCCTGCCCCTAAGAATGCCCATCCTACCACGCCACATTCTAGAACACCGTATCCAAGGAAACCGTATCCTTGGACACCGTATCCTAGGAAACCATGTCTCCTAGGAAACCATTTTGCTCGGAACCCTGCACCTAAGAATGCCCATCCTACAACGCCACATTCTAGAACACCGTATCCAAGGAAACCGTATCCTAGGAAACCATGTCTCCTAGGAAACCATTGTGCTCAGAACCCTGCCCCTAAGAATGCCCATCCTACCACGCCACATTCTAGAACACCGTATCCAAGGAAACCGTATCCTTGGAAACCGTATCCTAGGAAACCATGTCTCCTAGGAAACCATTGTGCTCAAAACCCTGCCCCTAAGAATGCCCATCCTACCACGCCACATTCTAGAACACCGTATCCAAGGAAACCGTATCCTTGGAAACCGTATCCTAGGAAAGCATGTCTCCTAGGAAACCATTGTGCTCAGAACCCTGCCCCTAAGAATGCCCATCCTACCACGCCACATTCTAGAACACCGTATCCAAGGAAACCGTATCCTTGGAAACCGTATCCTAGGAAACCATGTCTCCTAAGAAACCATTTTGCTCGGAACCCTGCACCTAAGAATGCCCATCCTACAACGCCACATTCTAGAACACCGTATCCAAGGAAACCGTATCCTAGGAAACCATGTCTCCTAGGAAACCATTGTGCTCAGAACCCTGCACCTAAGAATGCCCATCCTACCACGCCACATTCTAGAACACCGTATCCAAGGAAACCGTATCCTAGGAAACCATGTCTCCTAGGAAACCATTGTGCTCAGAACCCTGCCCCTAAGAATGCCCATCCTACCACGCCACATTCTAGAACACCGTATCCAAGGAGACCGTATACTTGGAAACCGTATCCTAGGAAACCATGTCTCCTAGGAAACCATTGTGCTCAGAACCCTGCACCTAAGAATGCCCATCCTACCACGCCACATTCTAGAACACCGTATCCAAGGAAACCGTATCCTTGGAAACCGTATCCTAGGAAACCATGTCTCCTAGGAAACCATTTTGCTCGGAACCCTGCACCTAAGAATGCCCATCCTACAACGCCACATTCTAGAACACCGTATCCAAGGAAACCGTATCCTAGGAAACCATGTCTCCTAGGAAACCATTGTGCTCAGAACCCTGCCCCTAAGAATGCCCATCCTACCACGCCACATTCTAGAACACCGTATCCAAGGAAACCTTATCCTAGGAAACCATGTCTCCTAGGAAACCATTGTGCTCAGAACCCTGCCCCTAAGAATGCCCATCCTACCACGCCACATTCTAGAACACCGTATCCAAGGAGACCGTATACTTGGAAACCGTATCCTAGGAAACCATGTCTCCTAGGAAACCATTGTGCTCAGAACCCTGCACCTAAGAATGCCCATCCTACCACGCCACATTCTAGAACACCGTATCCAAGGAAACCGTATCCTTGGAAACCGTATCCTAGGAAACCATGTCTCCTAGGAAACCATTGTGCTCAGAACCCTGCACGTAAGAATGCCCATCCTACAACGCCACATTCTAGAACACCGTATCCAAGGAAACCGTATCCTTGGAAACCGTATCCTAGGAAACCATGTCTCCTAGGAAACCATTGTGCTCAGAACCCTGCACCTAAGAATGCCCATCCTACAACGCCACATTCTAGAACACCGTATCCAAGGAAACCGTATCCTAGGAAACCATGTCTCCTAGGAAACCATTGTGCTCAGAACCCTGCCCCTAAGAATGCCCATCCTACCACGCCACATTCTAGAACACCGTATCCAAGGAAACCGTATCCTTGGAAACCGTATCCTAGGAAACCATGTCTCCTAGGAAACCATTGTGCTCAAAACCCTGCCCCTAAGAATGCCCATCCTACCACGCCACATTCTAGAAAACCGTATCCAAGGAAACCGTATCCTTGGAAACCGTATCCTAGGAAAGCATGTCTCCTAGGAAACCATTGTGCTCAGAACCCTGCCCCTAAGAATGCCCATCCTACCACGCCACATTCTAGAACACCGTATCCAAGGAAACCGTATCCTTGGAAACCGTATCCTAGGAAACCATGTCTCCTAGGAAACCATTTTGCTCGGAACCCTGCACCTAAGAATGCCCATCCTACAACGCCACATTCTATAACACCGTATCCAAGGAGACCGTATACTTGGAAACCGTATCCTAGGAAACCATGTCTCCTAGGAAACCATTATGCTCAGAACCCTGCACCTAAGAATGCCCATCCTACAACGCCACATTCTAGAACACCGTATCCAAGGAAACCGTATACTTGGAAACCGTATCCTAGGAAACCATGTCTCCTAGGAAACCATTGTGCTCAGAACCCTGCCCCTAAGAATGCCCATCCTACCACGCCACATTCTAGAACACCATATCCAAGGAAACCGTATCCTTGGAAACCGTATCCTAGGAAACCATGTCTCCTAGGAAACCATTGTGCTCAAAACCCTGCCCCTAAGAATGCCCATCCTACCACGCCACATTCTAGAACACCGTATCCAAGGAAACCGTATCCTTGGAAACCGTATCCTAGGAAAGCATGTCTCCTAGGAAACCATTGTGCTCAGAACCCTGCCCCTAAGAATGCCCATCCTACCACGCCACATTCTAGAACACCGTATCCAAGGAAACCGTATCCTTGGAAACCGTATCCTAGGAAACCATGTCTCCTAGGAAACCATTTTGCTCGGAACCCTGCACCTAAGAATGCCCATCCTACAACGCCACATTCTAGAACACCGTATCCAAGGAAACCGTATCCTAGGAAACCATGTCTCCTAGGAAACCATTGTGCTCAGAACCCTGCACCTAAGAATGCCCATCCTACCACGCCACATTCTAGAACACCGTATCCAAGGAAACCGTATCCTAGGAAACCATGTCTCCTAGGAAACCATTGTGCTCAGAACCCTGCCCCTAAGAATGCCCATCCTACCACGCCACATTCTAGAACACCGTATCCAAGGAGACCGTATACTTGGAAACCGTATCCTAGGAAACCATGTCTCCTAGGAAACCATTGTGCTCAGAACCCTGCACCTAAGAATGCCCATCCTACAACGCCACATTCTAGAACACCGTATCCAAGGAAACCGTATCCTTGGAAACCGTATCCTAGGAAACCATGTCTCCTAGGAAACCATTGTGCTCAGAACCCTGCACGTAAGAATGCCCATCCTACAACGCCACATTCTAGAACACCGTATCCAAGGAAACCGTATCCTAGGAAACCATGTCTCCTAGGAAACCATTGTGCTCAGAACCCTGCCCCTAAGAATGCCCATCCTATCACGCCACATTCTAGAACACCGTATCCAAGGAAACCGTATCCTTGGAAACCGTATCCTAGGAAACCATGTCTCCTAGGAAACCATTGTGCTCAGAACCCTGCCCCTAAGAATGCCCATCCTACAACGCCACATTCTAGAACACCGTATCCAAGGAAACCGTATCCTTGGAAACCGTATCCTAGGAAACCATGTCTCCTAGGAAACCATTGTGCTCAGAACCCTGCACCTAAGAATGCCCATCCTACAACGCCACATTCTAGAACACCGTATCCAAGGAAACCGTATCCTAGGAAACCATGTCTCCTAGGAAACCATTTTGCTCGGAACCCTGCACCTAAGAATGCCCATCCTACAACGCCACATTCTAGAACACCGTATCCAAGGAAACCGTATCCTAGGAAACCATGTCTCCTAGGAAACCATTGTGCTCAGAACCCTGCCCCTAAGAATGCCCATCCTACCACGCCACATTCTAGAACACCGTATCCAAGGAAACCGTATCCTTGGAAACCGTATCCTAGGAAACCATGTCTCCTAGGAAACCATTGTGCTCAAAACCCTGCCCCTAAGAATGCCCATCCTACCACGCCACATTCTAGAACACCGTATCCAAGGAAACCGTATCCTTGGAAACCGTATCCTAGGAAAGCATGTCTCCTAGGAAACCATTGTGCTCAGAACCCTGCCCCTAAGAATGCCCATCCTACCACGCCACATTCTAGAACACCGTATCCAAGGAAACCGTATCCTTGGAAACCGTATCCTAGGAAACCATGTCTCCTAGGAAACCATTTTGCTCGGAACCCTGCACCTAAGAATGCCCTTCCTACAACGCCACATTCTAGAACACCGTATCCTAGGAAACCGTATCCTAGGAAACCATGTCTCCTAGGAAACCATTGTGCTCAGAACCCTGCACCTAAGAATGCCCATCCTACCACGCGACATTCTAGAACACCGTATCCAAGGAAACCGTATCCTAGGAAACCATGTCTCCTAGGAAACCATTGTGCTCAGAACCCTGCCCCTAAGAATGCCCATCCTACCACGCCACATTCTAGAACACCGTATCCAAGGAAACCGTATCCTTGGAAACCGTATCCTAGGAAAGCATGTCTCCTAGGAAACCATTGTGCTCAGAACCCTGCCCCTAAGAATGCCCATCCTACCACGCCACATTCTAGAACACCGTATCCAAGGAAACCGTATCCTTGGAAACCGTATCCTAGGAAACCATGTCTCCTAGGAAACCATTTTGCTCGGAACCCTGCACCTAAGAATGCCCATCCTACAACGCCACATTCTAGAACACCGTATCCAAGGAAACCGTATCCTAGGAAACCATGTCTCCTAGGAAACCATTGTGCTCAGAACCCTGCACCTAAGAATGCCCATCCTACCACGCCACATTCTAGAACACCGTATCCAAGGAAACCGTATCCTAGGAAACCATGTCTCCTAGGAAACCATTGTGCTCAGAAACCTGCCCCTAAGAATGCCCATCCTACCACGCCACATTCTAGAACACCGTATCCAAGGAGACCGTATACTTGGAAACCGTATCCTAGGAAACCATGTCTCCTAGGAAACCATTGTGCTCAGAACCCTGCACCTAAGAATGCCCATCCTACAACGCCACATTCTAGAACACCGTATCCAAGGAAACCGTATCCTTGGAAACCGTATCCTAGGAAACCATGTCTCCTAGGAAACCATTGTGCTCAAAACCCTGCCCCTAAGAATGCCCATCCTACCACGCCACATTCTAGAACACCGTATCCAAGGAAACCGTATCCTAGGAAACCATGTCTCCTAGGAAACCATTGTGCTCAGAACCCTGCCCCTAAGAATGCCCATCCTACCACGCCACATTCTAGAACACCGTATCCAAGGAAACCGTATCCTTGGAAACCGTATCCTAGGAAACCATGTCTCCTAGGAAACCATTGTGCTCAAAACCCTGCCCCTAAGAATGCCCATCCTACCACGCCACATTCTAGAACACCGTATCCAAGGAAACCGTATCCTTGGAAACCGTATCCTAGGAAAGCATGTCTCCTAGGAAACCATTGTGCTCAGAACCCTGCCCCTAAGAATGCCCATCCTACCACGCCACATTCTAGAACACCGTATCCAAGGAAACCGTATCCTTGGAAACCGTATCCTAGGAAACCATGTCTCCTAGGAAACCATTTTGCTCGGAACCCTGCACCTAAGAATGCCCATCCTACAACGCCACATTCTAGAACACCGTATCCAAGGAAACCGTATCCTAGGAAACCATGTCTCCTAGGAAACCATTGTGCTCAGAACCCTGCACCTAAGAATGCCCATCCTACCACGCCACATTCTAGAACACCGTATCCAAGGAAACCGTATCCTAGGAAACCATGTCTCCTAGGAAACCATTGTGCTCAGAACCCTGCCCCTAAGAATGCCCATCCTACCACGCCACATTCTAGAACACCGTATCCAAGGAGACCGTATACTTGGAAACCGTATCCTAGGAAACCATGTCTCCTAGGAAACCATTGTGCTCAGAACCCTGCACCTAAAAATGCCCATCCTACAACGCCACATTCTAGAACACCGTATCCAAGGAAACCGTATCCTTGGAAACCGTATCCTAGGAAACCATGTCTCCTAGGAAACCATTGTGCTCAGAACCCTGCACGTAAGAATGCCCATCCTACAACGCCACATTCTAGAACACCGTATCCAAGGAAACCGTATCCTAGGAAACCATGTCTCCTAGGAAACCATTGTGCTCAGAACCCTGCCCCTAAGAATGCCCATCCTATCACGCCAATTCTAGAACACCGTATCCAAGGAAACCGTATCCTTGGAAACCGTATCCTAGGAAACCATGTCTCCTAGGAAACCATTGTGCTCAGAACCCTGCCCCTAAGAATGCCCATCCTACCACGCCACATTCTAGAACACCGTATCCAAGGAAACCGTATCCTAGGAAACCATGTCTCCTAGGAAACCATTGTGCTCAGAACCCTGCCCCTAAGAATGCCCATCCTACCACGCCACATTCTAGAACACCGTATCCAAGGAAACCGTATCCTAGGAAACCATGTCTCCTAGGAAACCATTGTGCTCAAAACCCTGCCCCTAAGAATGCCCATCCTACCACGCCACATTCTAGAACACCGTATCCAAGGAAACCGTATCCTTGGAAACCGTATCCTAGGAAAGCATGTCTCCTAGGAAACCATTGTGCTCAGAACCCTGCCCCTAAGAATGCCCATCCTACCACGCCACATTCTAGAACACCGTATCCAAGGAAACCGTATCCTTGGAAACCGTATCCTAGGAAACCATGTCTCCTAGGAAACCATTGTGCTCAGAACCCTGCCCCTAAGAATGCCCATCCTACCACGCCACATTCTAGAACACCGTATCCAAGGAGACCGTATACTTGGAAACCGTATCCTAGGAAACCATGTCTCCTAGGAAACCATTGTGCTCAGAACCCTGCACCTAAGAATGCCCATCCTACAACGCCACATTCTAGAACACCGTATCCAAGGAAACCGTATCCTTGGAAACCGTATCCTAGGAAACCATGTCTCCTAGGAAACCATTGTGCTCAGAACCCTGCACGTAAGAATGCCCATCCTACAACGCCACATTCTAGAACACCGTATCCAAGGAAACCGTATCCTAGGAAACCATGTCTCCTAGGAAACCATTGTGCTCAGAACCCTGCCCCTAAGAATGCCCATCCTATCACGCCACATTCTAGAACACCGTATCCAAGGAAACCGTATCCTTGGAAACCGTATCCTAGGAAACCATGTCTCCTAGGAAACCATTGTGCTCAGAACCCTGCCCCTAAGAATGCCCATCCTACAACGCCACATTCTAGAACACCGTATCCAAGGAAACCGTATCCTTGGAAACCGTATCCTAGGAAACCATGTCTCCTAGGAAACCATTGTGCTCAGAACCCTGCACCTAAGAATGCCTATCCTACAACGCCACATTCTAGAACACCGTATCCAAGGAAACCGTATCCTAGGAAACCATGTCTCCTAGGAAACCATTGTGCTCAGAACCCTGCCCCTAAGAATGCCCATCCTACCACGCCACATTCTAGAACACCGTATCCAAGGAGACCGTATACTTGGAAACCGTATCCTAGGAAACCATGTCTCCTAGGAAACCATTGTGCTCAGAACCCTGCACCTAAGAATGCCCATCCTACCACGCCACATTCTAGAACACCGTATCCAAGGAAACCGTATCCTTGGAAACCGTATCCTAGGAAACCATGTCTCCTAGGAAACCATTTTGCTCGGAACCCTGCACCTAAGAATGCCCATCCTACAACGCCACATTCTAGAACACCGTATCCAAGGAAACCGTATCCTAGGAAACCATGTCTCCTAGGAAACCATTGTGCTCAGAACCCTGCCCCTAAGAATGCCCATCCTACCACGCCACATTCTAGAACACCGTATCCAAGGAAACCGTATCCTTGGAAACCGTATCCTAGGAAACCATGTCTCCTAGGAAACCATTGTGCTCAAAACCCTGCCCCTAAGAATGCCCATCCTACCACGCCACATTCTAGAACACCGTATCCAAGGAAACCGTATCCTTGGAAACCGTATCCTAGGAAAGCATGTCTCCTAGGAAACCATTGTGCTCAGAACCCTGCCCCTAAGAATGCCCATCCTACCACGCCACATTCTAGAACACCGTATCCAAGGAAACCGTATCCTTGGAAACCGTATCCTAGGAAACCATGTCTCCTAGGAAACCATTTTGCTCGGAACCCTGCACCTAAGAATGCCCATCCTACCACGCCACATTCTAGAACACCGTATCCAAGGAAACCGTATCCTAGGAAACCATGTCTCCTAGGAAACCATTGTGCTCAGAACCCTGCCCCTAAGAATGCCCATCCTAGCACGCCACATTCTAGAACACCGTATCCAAGGAAACCGTATCCTAGGAAACCATGTCTCCTAGGAAACCATTGTGCTCAAAACCCTGCCCCTAAGAATGCCCATCCTACCACGCCACATTCTAGAACACCGTATCCAAGGAAACCGTATCCTTGGAAACCGTATCCTAGGAAAGCATGTCTCCTAGGAAACCATTGTGCTCAGAACCCTGCCCCTAAGAATGCCCATCCTACCACGCCACATTCTAGAACACCGTATCCAAGGAAACCGTATCCTTGGAAACCGTATCCTAGGAAACCATGTCTCCTAGGAAACCATTGTGCTCAGAACCCTGCCCCTAAGAATGCCCATCCTACCACGCCACATTCTAGAACACCGTATCCAAGGAGACCGTATACTTGGAAACCGTATCCTAGGAAACCATGTCTCCTAGGAAACCATTGTGCTCAGAACCCTGCACCTAAGAATGCCCATCCTACAACGCCACATTCTAGAACACCGTATCCAAGGAAACCGTATCCTTGGAAACCGTATCCTAGGAAACCATGTCTCCTAGGAAACCATTGTGCTCAGAACCCTGCACGTAAGAATGCCCATCCTACAACGCCACATTCTAGAACACCGTATCCAAGGAAACCGTATCCTAGGAAACCATGTCTCCTAGGAAACCATTGTGCTCAGAACCCTGCCCCTAAGAATGCCCATCCTATCACGCCACATTCTAGAACACCGTATCCAAGGAAACCGTATCCTTGGAAACCGTATCCTAGGAAACCATGTCTCCTAGGAAACCATTGTGCTCAGAACCCTGCCCCTAAGAATGCCCATCCTACAACGCCACATTCTAGAACACCGTATCCAAGGAAACCGTATCCTTGGAAACCGTATCCTAGGAAACCATGTCTCCTAGGAAACCATTGTGCTCAGAACCCTGCACCTAAGAATGCCCATCCTACAACGCCACATTCTAGAACACCGTATGCAAGGAAACCGTATCCTAGGAAACCATGTCTCCTAGGAAACCATTGTGCTCAGAACCCTGCCCCTAAGAATGCCCATCCTACCACGCCACATTCTAGAACACCGTATCCAAGGAGACCGTATACTTGGAAACCGTATCCTAGGAAACCATGTCTCCTAGGAAACCATTGTGCTCAGAACCCTGCACCTAAGAATGCCCATCCTACCACGCCACATTCTAGAACACCGTATCCAAGGAAACCGTATCCTTGGAAACCGTATCCTAGGAAACCATGTCTCCTAGGAAACCATTTTGCTCGGAACCCTGCACCTAAGAATGCCCATCCTACAACGCCACATTCTAGAACACCGTATCCAAGGAAACCGTATCCTAGGAAACCATGTCTCCTAGGAAACCATTGTGCTCAGAACCCTGCCCCTAAGAATGCCCATCCTACCACGCCACATTCTAGAACACCGTATCCATGGAAACCGTATCCTTGGAAACCGTATCCTAGGAAACCATGTCTCCTAGGAAACCATTGTGCTCAAAACCCTGCCCCTAAGAATGCCCATCCTACCACGCCACATTCTAGAACACCGTATCCAAGGAAACCGTATCCTTGGAAACCGTATCCTAGGAAAGCATGTCTCCTAGGAAACCATTGTGCTCAGAACCCTGCCCCTAAGAATGCCCATCCTACCACGCCACATTCTAGAACACCGTATCCAAGGAAACCGTATCCTTGGAAACCGTATCCTAGGAAACCATGTCTCCTAGGAAACCATTTTGCTCGGAACCCTGCACCTAAGAATGCCCATCCTACCACGCCACATTCTAGAACACCGTATCCAAGGAAACCGTATCCTAGGAAACCATGTCTCCTAGGAAACCATTGTGCTCAGAACCCTGCACCTAAGAATGCCCATCCTACCACGCCACATTCTAGAACACCGTATCCAAGGAAACCGTATCCTAGGAAACCATGTCTCCTAGGAAACCATTGTGCTCAGAACCCTGCCCCTAAGAATGCCCATCCTACCACGCCACATTCTAGAACACCGTATCCAAGGAAACCGTATCCTTGGAAACCGTATCCTAGGAAACCATGTCTCCTAGGAAACCATTGTGCTCAAAACCCTGCCCCTAAGAATGCCCATCCTACCACGCCACATTCTAGAACACCGTATCCAAGGAAACCGTATCCTAGGAAACCATGTCTCCTAGGAAACCATTGTGCTCAGAACCCTGCACCTAAGAATGCCCATCCTACAACGCCACATTCTAGAACACCGTATCCAAGGAAACCGTATCCTAGGAAACCATGTCTCCTAGGAAACCATTGTGCTCAGAACCCTGCACCTAAGAATGCCCATCCTACCACGCCACATTCTAGAACACCGTATCCAAGGAAACCGTATCCTAGGAAACCATGTCTCCTAGGAAACCATTGTGCTCAGAACCCTGCCCCTAAGAATGCCCATCCTACCACGCCACATTCTAGAACACCGTATCCAAGGAAACCGTATCCTTGGAAACCGTATCCTAGGAAACCATGTCTCCTAGGAAACCATTGTGCTCAAAACCCTGCCCCTAAGAATGCCCATCCTACCACGCCACATTCTAGAACACCGTATCCAAGGAAACCGTATCCTTGGAAACCGTATCCTAGGAAAGCATGTCTCCTAGGAAACCATTGTGCTCAGAACCCTGCCCCTAAGAATGCCCATCCTACCACGCCACATTCTAGAACACCGTATCCAAGGAAACCGTATCCTTGGAAACCGTATCCTAGGAAACCATGTCTCCTAGGAAACCATTTTGCTCGGAACCCTGCACCTAAGAATGCCCATCCTACAACGCCACATTCTAGAACACCGTATCCAAGGAAACCGTATCCTAGGAAACCATGTCTCCTAGGAAACCATTGTGCTCAGAACCCTGCACCTAAGAATGCCCATCCTACCACGCCACATTCTAGAACACCGTATCCAAGGAAACCGTATCCTAGGAAACCATGTCTCCTAGGAAACCATTGTGCTCAGAACCCTGCCCCTAAGAATGCCCATCCTACCACGCCACATTCTAGAACACCGTATCCAAGGAGACCGTATACTTGGAAACCGTATCCTAGGAAACCATGTCTCCTAGGAAACCATTGTGCTCAGAACCCTGCACCTAAGAATGCCCATCCTACAACGCCACATTCTAGAACACCGTATCCAAGGAAACCGTATCCTTGGAAACCGTATCCTAGGAAACCATGTCTCCTAGGAAACCATTGTGTTCAGAACCCTGCACGTAAGAATGCCCATCCTACAACGCCACATTCTAGAACACCGTATCCAAGGAAACCGTATCCTAGGAAACCATGTCTCCTAGGAAACCATTGTGCTCAGAACCCTGCCCCTAAGAATGCCCATCCTACCACGCCACATTCTAGAACACCGTATCCAAGGAAACCGTATCCTTGGAAACCGTATCCTAGGAAACCATGTCTCCTAGGAAACCATTGTGCTCAGAACCCTGCACGTAAGAATGCCCATCCTACAACGCCACATTCTAGAACACCGTATCCAAGGAAACCGTATCCTAGGAAACCATGTCTCCTAGGAAACCATTGTGCTCAGAACCCTGCCCCTAAGAATGCCCATCCTATCACGCCACATTCTAGAACACCGTATCCAAGGAAACCGTATCCTTGGAAACCGTATCCTAGGAAACCATGTCTCCTAGGAAACCATTGTGCTCAGAACCCTGCCCCTAAGAATGCCCATCCTACAACGCCACATTCTAGAACACCGTATCCAAGGAAACCGTATCCTTGGAAACCGTATCCTAGGAAACCATGTCTCCTAGGAAACCATTGTGCTCAGAACCCTGCACCTAAGAATGCCCATCCTACAACGCCACATTCTAGAACACCGTATGCAAGGAAACCGTATCCTAGGAAACCATGTCTCCTAGGAAACCATTGTGCTCAGAACCCTGCCCCTAAGAATGCCCATCCTACCACGCCACATTCTAGAACACCGTATCCAAGGAGACCGTATACTTGGAAACCGTATCCTAGGAAACCATGTCTCCTAGGAAACCATTGTGCTCAGAACCCTGCACCTAAGAATGCCCATCCTACCACGCCACATTCTAGAACACCGTATCCAAGGAAACCGTATCCTTGGAAACCGTATCCTAGGAAACCATGTCTCCTAGGAAACCATTTTGCTCGGAACCCTGCACCTAAGAATGCCCATCCTACAACGCCACATTCTAGAACACCGTATCCAAGGAAACCGTATCCTAGGAAACCATGTCTCCTAGGAAACCATTGTGCTCAGAACCCTGCCCCTAAGAATGCCCATCCTACCACGCCACATTCTAGAACACCGTATCCATGGAAACCGTATCCTTGGAAACCGTATCCTAGGAAACCATGTCTCCTAGGAAACCATTGTGCTCAAAACCCTGCCCCTAAGAATGCCCATCCTACCACGCCACATTCTAGAACACCGTATCCAAGGAAACCGTATCCTTGGAAACCGTATCCTAGGAAAGCATGTCTCCTAGGAAACCATTGTGCTCAGAACCCTGCCCCTAAGAATGCCCATCCTACCACGCCACATTCTAGAACACCGTATCCAAGGAAACCGTATCCTTGGAAACCGTATCCTAGGAAACCATGTCTCCTAGGAAACCATTTTGCTCGGAACCCTGCACCTAAGAATGCCCATCCTACCACGCCACATTCTAGAACACCGTATCCAAGGAAACCGTATCCTAGGAAACCATGTCTCCTAGGAAACCATTGTGCTCAGAACCCTGCACCTAAGAATGCCCATCCTACCACGCCACATTCTAGAACACCGTATCCAAGGAAACCGTATCCTAGGAAACCATGTCTCCTAGGAAACCATTGTGCTCAGAACCCTGCCCCTAAGAATGCCCATCCTACCACGCCACATTCTAGAACACCGTATCCAAGGAAACCGTATCCTTGGAAACCGTATCCTAGGAAACCATGTCTCCTAGGAAACCATTGTGCTCAAAACCCTGCCCCTAAGAATGCCCATCCTACCACGCCACATTCTAGAACACCGTATCCAAGGAAACCGTATCCTAGGAAACCATGTCTCCTAGGAAACCATTGTGCTCAGAACCCTGCACCTAAGAATGCCCATCCTACCACGCCACATTCTAGAACACCGTATCCAAGGAAACCGTATCCTAGGAAAGCATGTCTCCTAGGAAACCATTGTGCTCAGAACCCTGCCCCTAAGAATGCCCATCCTACCACGCCACATTCTAGAACACCGTATCCAAGGAAACCGTATCCTTGGAAACCGTATCCTAGGAAACCATGTCTCCTAGGAAACCATTTTGCTCGGAACCCTGCACCTAAGAATGCCCATCCTACCACGCCACATTCTAGAACACCGTATCCAAGGAAACCGTATCCTAGGAAACCATGTCTCCTAGGAAACCATTGTGCTCAGAACCCTGCACCTAAGAATGCCCATCCTACCACGCCACATTCTAGAACACCGTATCCAAGGAAACCGTATCCTAGGAAACCATGTCTCCTAGGAAACCATTGTGCTCAGAACCCTGCCCCTAAGAATGCCCATCCTACCACGCCACATTCTAGAACACCGTATCCAAGGAAACCGTATCCTTGGAAACCGTATCCTAGGAAACCATGTCTCCTAGGAAACCATTGTGCTCAAAACCCTGCCCCTAAGAATGCCCATCCTACCACGCCACATTCTAGAACACCGTATCCAAGGAAACCGTATCCTAGGAAACCATGTCTCCTAGGAAACCATTGTGCTCAGAACCCTGCACCTAAGAATGCCCATCCTACCACGCCACATTCTAGAACACCGTATCCAAGGAAACCGTATCCTAGGAAACCATGTCTCCTAGGAAACCATTGTGCTCAGAACCCTGCCCCTAAGAATGCCCATCCTACCACGCCACATTCTAGAACACCGTATCCAAGGAAACCGTATCCTTGGAAACCGTATCCTAGGAAACCATGTCTCCTAGGAAACCATTGTGCTCAAAACCCTGCCCCTAAGAATGCCCATCCTACCACGCCACATTCTAGAACACCGTATCCAAGGAAACCGTATCCTTGGAAACCGTATCCTAGGAAAGCATGTCTCCTAGGAAACCATTGTGCTCAGAACCCTGCCCCTAAGAATGCCCATCCTACCACGCCACATTCTAGAACACCGTATCCAAGGAAACCGTATCCTTGGAAACCGTATCCTAGGAAACCATGTCTCCTAGGAAACCATTTTGCTCGGAACCCTGCACCTAAGAATGCCCATCCTACAACGCCACATTCTAGAACACCGTATCCAAGGAAACCGTATCCTAGGAAACCATGTCTCCTAGGAAACCATTGTGCTCAGAACCCTGCACCTAAGAATGCCCATCCTACCACGCCACATTCTAGAACACCGTATCCAAGGAAACCGTATCCTAGGAAACCATGTCTCCTAGGAAACCATTGTGCTCAGAACCCTGCCCCTAAGAATGCCCATCCTACCACGCCACATTCTAGAACACCGTATCCAAGGAGACCGTATACTTGGAAACCGTATCCTAGGAAACCATGTCTCCTAGGAAACCATTGTGCTCAGAACCCTGCACCTAAGAATGCCCATCCTACAACGCCACATTCTAGAACACCGTATCCAAGGAAACCGTATCCTTGGAAACCGTATCCTAGGAAACCATGTCTCCTAGGAAACCATTGTGTTCAGAACCCTGCACGTAAGAATGCCCATCCTACAACGCCACATTCTAGAACACCGTATCCAAGGAAACCGTATCCTAGGAAACCATGTCTCCTAGGAAACCATTGTGCTCAGAACCCTGCCCCTAAGAATGCCCATCCTACCACGCCACATTCTAGAACACCGTATCCAAGGAAACCGTATCCTTGGAAACCGTATCCTAGGAAACCATGTCTCCTAGGAAACCATTGTGCTCAGATCCCTGCACCTAAGAATGCCCATCCTACCACGCCACATTCTAGAACACCGTATCCAAGGAAACCGTATCCTAGGAAACCATGTCTCCTAGGAAACCATTGTGCTCAGAACCCTGCCCCTAAGAATGCCCATCCTACCACGCCACATTCTAGAACACCGTATCCAAGGAAACCGTATCCTTGGAAACCGTATCCTAGGAAACCATGTCTCCTAGGAAACCATTGTGCTCAAAACCCTGCCCCTAAGAATGCCCATCCTACCACGCCACATTCTAGAACACCGTATCCAAGGAAACCGTATCCTTGGAAACCGTATCCTAGGAAAGCATGTCTCCTAGGAAACCATTGTGCTCAGAACCCTGCCCCTAAGAATGCCCATCCTACCACGCCACATTCTAGAACACCGTATCCAAGGAAACCGTATCCTTGGAAACCGTATCCTAGGAAACCATGTCTCCTAGGAAACCATTGTGCTCAGAACCCTGCCCCTAAGAATGCCCATCCTAGCACGCCACATTCTAGAACACCGTATCCAAGGAAACCGTATCCTTGGAAACCGTATCCTAGGAAAGCATGTCTCCTAGGAAACCATTGTGCTCAGAACCCTGCCCCTAAGAATGCCCATCCTACCACGCCACATTCTAGAACACCGTATCCAAGGAAACCGTATCCTTGGAAACCGTATCCTAGGAAACCATGTCTCCTAGGAAACCATTTTGCTCGGAACCCTGCACCTAAGAATGCCCATCCTACAACGCCACATTCTAGAACACCGTATCCAAGGAAACCGTATCCTAGGAAACCATGTCTCCTAGGAAACCATTGTGCTCAGAACCCTGCACCTAAGAATGCCCATCCTACCACGCCACATTCTAGAACACCGTATCCAAGGAAACCGTATCCTAGGAAACCATGTCTCCTAGGAAACCATTGTGCTCAGAACCCTGCCCCTAAGAATGCCCATCCTACCACGCCACATTCTAGAACACCGTATCCAAGGAAACCGTATCCTTGGAAACCGTATCCTAGGAAACCATGTCTCCTAGGAAACCATTGTGCTCAAAACCCTGCCCCTAAGAATGCCCATCCTACCACGCCACATTCTAGAACACCGTATCCAAGGAAACCGTATCCTTGGAAACCGTATCCTAGGAAACCATGTCTCCTAGGAAACCATTGTGCTCAAAACCCTGCCCCTAAGAATGCCCATCCTACCACGCCACATTCTAGAACACCGTATCCAAGGAAACCGTATCCTTGGAAACCGTATCCTAGGAAAGCATGTCTCCTAGGAAACCATTGTGCTCAGAACCCTGCCCCTAAGAATGCCCATCCTACCACGCCACATTCTAGAACACCGTATCCAAGGAAACCGTATCCTTGGAAACCGTATCCTAGGAAACCATGTCTCCTAGGAAACCATTTTGCTCGGAACCCTGCACCTAAGAATGCCCATCCTACAACGCCACATTCTAGAACACCGTATCCAAGGAAACCGTATCCTAGGAAACCATGTCTCCTAGGAAACCATTGTGCTCAGAACCCTGCACCTAAGAATGCCCATCCTACCACGCCACATTCTAGAACACCGTATCCAAGGAAACCGTATCCTAGGAAACCATGTCTCCTAGGAAACCATTGTGCTCAGAACCCTGCCCCTAAGAATGCCCATCCTACCACGCCACATTCTAGAACACCGTATCCAAGGAAACCGTATCCTTGGAAACCGTATCCTAGGAAACCATGTCTCCTAGGAAACCATTGTGCTCAAAACCCTGCCCCTAAGAATGCCCATCCTACCACGCCACATTCTAGAACACCGTATCCAAGGAAACCGTATCCTAGGAAACCATGTCTCCTAGGAAACCATTGTGCTCAGAACCCTGCACCTAAGAATGCCCATTCTACCACGCCACATTCTAGAACACCGTATCCAAGGAAACCGTATCCTAGGAAACCATGTCTCCTAGGAAACCATTGTGCTCAGAACCCTGCCCCTAAGAATGCCCATCCTACCACGCCACATTCTAGAACACCGTATCCAAGGAAACCGTATCCTTGGAAACCGTATCCTAGGAAACCATGTCTCCTAGGAAACCATTGTGCTCAAAACCCTGCCCCTAAGAATGCCCATCCTACCACGCCACATTCTAGAACACCGTATCCAAGGAAACCGTATCCTTGGAAACCGTATCCTAGGAAAGCATGTCTCCTAGGAAACCATTGTGCTCAGAACCCTGCCCCTAAGAATGCCCATCCTACCACGCCACATTCTAGAACACCGTATCCAAGGAAACCGTATCCTTGGAAACCGTATCCTAGGAAACCATGTCTCCTAGGAAACCATTTTGCTCGGAACCCTGCACCTAAGAATGCCCTTCCTACAACGCCACATTCTAGAACACCGTATCCAAGGAAACCGTATCCTAGGAAACCATGTCTCCTAGGAAACCATTGTGCTCAGAACCCTGCCCCTAAGAATGCCCATCCTACCACGCCACATTCTAGAACACCGTATCCAAGGAGACCGTATACTTGGAAACCGTATCCTAGGAAACCATGTCTCCTAGGAAACCATTGTGCTCAGAACCCTGCACCTAAGAATGCCCATCCTACAACGCCACATTCTAGAACACCGTATCCAAGGAAACCGTATCCTTGGAAACCGTATCCTAGGAAACCATGTCTCCTAGGAAACCATTGTGTTCAGAACCCTGCACGTAAGAATGCCCATCCTACAACGCCACATTCTAGAACACCGTATCCAAGGAAACCGTATCCTAGGAAACCATGTCTCCTAGGAAACCATTGTGCTCAGAACCCTGCCCCTAAGAATGCCCATCCTACCACGCCACATTCTAGAACACCGTATCCAAGGAAACCGTATCCTTGGAAACCGTATCCTAGGAAACCATGTCTCCTAGGAAACCATTGTGCTCAGAACCCTGCCCCTAAGAATGCCCATCCTACCACGCTACATTCTAGAACACCGTATCCTTGGAAACCGTATCCTAGGAAACCATGTCTCCTAGGAAACCATTTTGCTCGGAACCCTGCACCTAAGAATGCCCATCCTACAACGCCACATTCTAGAACACCGTATCCAAGGAAACCGTATCCTAGGAAACCATGTCTCCTAGGAAACCATTGTGCTCAGAACCCTGCACCTAAGAATGCCCATCCTACCACGCCACATTCTAGAACACCGTATCCAAGGAAACCGTATCCTAGGAAACCATGTCTCCTAGGAAATCATTGTGCTCAGAACCCTGCCCCTAAGAATGCCCATCCTACCACGCCACATTCTAGAACACCGTATCCAAGGAAACCGTATCCTTGGAAACCGTATCCTAGGAAACCATGTCTCCTAGGAAACCATTGTGCTCAAAACCCTGCCCCTAAGAATGCCCATCCTACCACGCCACATTCTAGAACACCGTATCCAAGGAAACCGTATCCTTGGAAACCGTATCCTAGGAAACCATGTCTCCTAGGAAACCACTGTGCTCAAAACCCTGCCCCTAAGAATGCCCATCCTACCACGCCACATTCTAGAACACCGTATCCAAGGAAACCGTATCCTTGGAAACCGTATCCTAGGAAACCATGTCTCCTAGGAAACCATTGTGCTCAAAACCCTGCCCCTAAGAATGCCCATCCTACCACGCCACATTCTAGAACACCGTATCCAAGGAAACCGTATCCTAGGAAACCATGTCTCCTAGGAAACCATTGTGCTCAGAACCCTGCCCCTAAGAATGCCCATCCTACCACTCCACATTCTAGAACACCGTATCCAAGGAAACCGTATCCTTGGAAACCGTATCCTAGGAAACCATGTCTCCTAGGAAACCATTGTGCTCAGAACCCTGCCCCTAAGAATGCCCATCCTACCACGCCACATTCTAGAACACCGTATCCAAGGAAACCGTACCCTTGGAAACCGTATCCTAGGAAACCATGTGTCCTAGGAAACCATTGTGCTCAGAACCCTGCACCTAAGAATGCCCATCCTACCACGCCACATTCTAGAACACCGTATCCAAGGAAACCGTATCCTTGGAAACCATTCTTCTCAGACCCTGTCCCTAAGAATGCCCATCCTACCACGCCACATTCTAGAACACCGTATCCAAGGCAACCGTATCCTAGGAAACCGTATCCTAGGAAACCATGTCTCCTAGGAAACCATGGTGCTCAGTACCCTGCCCCTAAGAATGCCCATCCTACCACGCCACATTCTAGAACACCGTATCCAAGGAAACCGTATCCATGGAAACCGTATCCTAGGAAACCATGTCTCCTAGGAAACCATTGTGCTCAGAACCCTGCCCCTAAGAATGCCCATCCCACCACGCCACATTCTAGAACACCGTATCCAAGGAAACCGTATCCTTAGAAAACGTATCCTAGGAAACCATGTCTCCTTGGAAACCATTGTGCTCAGAACCCTGCCCCTAAGAATGAACGTCCTACCACGCCACATTCTAGAACTCCGTATCCAAGGAAACATTATCGTTGGAAACCGTATAGTAGGAACCATGTCTCCTTGGAAACCATTGTGCTCAGGACCCTGACCCTAAGAATGAACATCCTACCAGGCCACATTCTAGAACACTGTATCCAAGGAAACCGTATCCTCGGAAACCGTATCCTAGGAAACCATGTCTCCTAGGAAACCATTGTGCTCAGAACCCTGCCCCTAAGAATGCACATCCTACCACTTCACAATCTAGAACACTGTATCCAAGGAAACCGTATCCTCGGAAACCATATCCTAGGAAACCATGTCTCCTAGGAAACCATTGTGCTCAGAACCCTGCCCCTAAGAATGAACATCCTACCAGGCCACATTCTAGAACTCCGTATCCAAGGAAACAGTATCCTTGGAAACCGTGTCCTAGGAAACCATGTCTCCTAGGAAATCATTGTGCTCAGAACCCTGCCCCTAAGAATGCACATCCTACAACGCCACAATCTAGAACACTGTATCCAAGGAAACCGTATCCTCGGAAACCGTATCCTAGGAAACCATGTCTCCTAGGAAACCATTGTGCTCAGAACCCTGCCCCTAAGAATGCCCATCCTACCACGCCACATTCTAGAACACCGTATCCAAGGAAACCGTATCCTTGGAAACCGTATCCTAGGAAACCATGTCTCCTAGGAAACCATGGTGCTCAGAACCCTGCCCCTAAGAATGCCCATCCTAACACGCCACATTCTAGAACACCGTATCCAAGGAAACCGTATCCTTGGAAAACGTATCCTAGGCAACCATGTCTCCTAGGAAACCATTGTGCTCAGAACCCTGCCCCTAACAATGCCCATCCCACCACGCCACAATCTAGAACACCATATCCAAGGAAACGGTATCCTTAGAAAACGTATCCTAGGAAACCATGTCTCCTTGGAAACCATTGTGCTCAGAACACGGTCCCTAAGAATGGACATCCTACCATGCCACATTCTAGAACTCTGTATCCAAGGAAACCGTATCCATGGAAACCGTATCCTAGGAAACCATGTCTCCTAGGAAACCATTGTGCTCAGAACCCTGCCCCTAAGAATGCCCATCCTACCACGCTACATTCTAGAACACCGTATCCTTGGAAACCATGTCTGCTAGGAAACCATTCTGCTCAGAACCCTGCCCCTAAGAATGCCCATCCTACCACTCCACAATCTAGAACACTGTATCCAAGGAAACCGTATCCTCGGAAACCGTATCCTAGGAAACCATGTCTCCTAGGAAAACATTGTGCTCAGAACCCTGCCCCTAAGAATGAACATCCTACCAGGCCACATTCTAGAACTCCGTATCCAAGAAAACAGTATCCTTGGAAACCGTATCCTAGGAAACCATGTCTCCTAGGAAACCATGGTGCTCAGAACCCTGCCCCTAAGAATGCCCATCCTACCACGCCACATTCTAGAACACCGTATCCAAGGAAACCGTATCCTTGGAAGCCGTATCCTAGGACACCATGTCTCCTAGGAAACCATTGTGCTCCGAACCCTGCCGCTAAGAATGCCCATCCTACCACGCTACATTCTAGAACACCGTATCCTTGGAAACCGTATCCTAGGAAACCATGTCTCCTAGGAAACCATTGTGCTCAGAACTCTGCCCCTAAGAATGCCCATCTTACCACGCCACATTCTAGAACACCGTATCCAAGGAAACCGTATCCTTCGAAACCGTATCCTAGGAAACCATGTCTCCTAGGAAACCATGGTGCTCAGGACCCTGCCCCTAAGAATGCCCATCCTACCACGCCACATTCTAGAACACCGTATCCAAGGAAACCGTATCCTTGGAAACCGTATCCTAGGAAACCATGTCTCCTAGGAAACCATTGTGCTAAGAACCCTACCCCTAACAATGCCCATCCCACCACGCCACATTCTAGAACACCATATCCAAGGAAACCGTATCCTTAGAAAACGTATCCTAGGAAACCATGTCTCCTTGGAAACCATTGTGCTCAGATCACTGTCCCTAAGAATGCACATCCTACCACGCCACAATCTAGAACACCATATCCAAGGAAACCGTATCCTCGGAAACCGTATCCTAGGAAACCATGTCTCCTAGGAAACCATTGTGCTCAGAACCCTGCCCCTAAGAATGAACATCCTACCAGGCCCCATTCTAGAACTCCGTATCTAAGGAAACAGTATCCTTGGAAACCGTGTCGTAGGAAACCATGTCTCCTAGGAAACCGTTGTGCTCAGAACCCTGTCCCTAAGAATGCAGATCCTACCAGGCCACATTCTAGAATACCGTATCCAAGGAAACTGTATCCTTGGAAACCGTATCCTAGGAAACCATGTCTCCTTGGAAAAATTTGAGGTCAGAACCCGGTCCCTAAGAAGGAACATCCTACCAGGCCACATTCTAGAACTCCGTATCCAAGGAAACAGTATACTTGGAAACCGAATCCTAGGGAACCATGTCTCCTAGGAAACCATTGTGCTCAGAATCCTGTCCCTGAGAATGAACATCCTACCAGGCCACATTCTAGAACACCGTATCCAAGGAAACCGTATCCTTGGAAAACGTATCCTAGGAAACCATGTCCCCTAGGAAACCATTGTGCTCAGAACCCTGCACCTAAGAATGCCCATCCTACAACGCCTCATTCTAGAACACCGTATCCAAGGAAACCGTATCCTAGGAAACCATGTCTCCTAGGAAACCATTGTGCTCCGAACCCTGCCCCTAAGAATGCCCATCCTACCACGCCACATTCTAGAACACCGTATCCAAGGAAACCGTATCCTTGGAAACCGTATCCTAGGAAACCATGTCTCCTAGGAAACCATTGTGCTCAGAACCCTGCACCTAAGAATGCCCATCCTACCACGCCACTTTCTAGAACACCGTATCCAAGGAAACCGTATCCTTGGAAACCGTATCCTAGGAAACCATGTCTCCTAGGAAACCATTGTGCTCAGAACCCTGCCCCTAAGAATGCCCATCCTACCACGCCACATTCTAGAACACTGTATCCAAGGAAACCGTATCCTTGGAAAACGTATCCTAGGAAACCATGTCTCCTAGGAAACCATTGTCCTCAGAACCCTGCCCCTAAGAATGCCCATCCTACCACGCCACATTCTAGAACACCGTATCCAAGGAAACCGTATCCTTGGAAACCGTATCCTAGGAAACCATGTCTCCTAGGAAACCATTGTGCTCAGAACCCTGCCCCTAAGAATGCCCATCCTACCACGCCACATTCTAGAACACCGTATCCAAGGAAACCGTATCCTTGGAAACCATATCCTAGGAAACCATGTCTCCTAGGAAACCATTGTGCTCAGAACCCTGCCCCTGAGAATGCCCATCCTACCACGCCACATTCTAGAACACCGTATCCAAGGAAACCGTACCCTTGGAAACCGTATCCTAGGAAACCATGTGTCCTAGGAAACCATTGTGCTCAGAACCCTGCACCTAAGAATGCCCATCCTACCACGCCACATTCTAGAACACCGTATCCAAGGAAACCGTATCCTTGGAAACCGTATCCTAGGAAACCATGTCTCCTTGGAAACCATTCTTCTCAGACCCTGCCCCTAAGAATGCCCATCCTACCACGCCACATTCTAGAACCCCGTATCCAAGGAAACGGTATCCTTGGAAACCGTATCCTAGGAAACCATGTCTCCTAGGAAACCATGGTGCTCAGAACCCTGCCCCTAAGAATGACCATCCTACCACGCCACATTCTAGAACACCGTATCCAAGGAAACCGTATCCTTGGAAACCGTATCCTAGGAAACCATGTCTCCTAGGAAACCATTGTGCTCAGAACCCTGCCCCTAAGAATGCCCATCCTACCACGCCACATTCTAGAACACCGTATCCAAGGAAACCGTATCCTTGGAAACCATATCCTAGGAAAGCATGTCTCCTAGGAAACCATTGTGCTCAGAACCCTGCCCCTAAGAATGCCCATCCTACCACGCCACATTCTAGAACACCGTATCCAAGGAGACCGTATACTTGGAAACCGTATCCTAGGAAACCATGTCTCCTAGGAAACCATTGTGCTCAGAACCCTGCACCTAAGAATGCACATCCTACAACGCCACATTCTAGAACACCGTATCCAAGGAAACCGTATCCTTGGAAACCGTATCCTAGGAAACCATGTCTCCTAGGAAACCATTGTGCTCAGAACCCTGCACCTAAGAATGCCCATCCTACCACGCCACATTCTAGAACACCGTATCCAAGGAAACCGTATCCTAGGAAACCATGTCTCCTAGGAAACCATTGTGCTCAGAACCCTGCCCCTAAGAATGCCCATCCTACCACGCCACATTCTAGAACACCGTATCCAAGGAAACCGTATCCTTGGAAACCGTATCCTAGGAAACCATGTCTCCTAGGAAACCATTGTGCTCAAAACCCTGCCCCTAAGAATGCCCATCCTACCACGCCACATTCTAGAACACCGTATCCAAGGAAACCGTATCCTTGGAAACCGTATCCTAGGAAAGCATGTCTCCTAGGAAACCATTGTGCTCAGAACCCTGCCCCTAAGAATGCCCATCCTACCACGCCACATTCTAGAACACCGTATCCAAGGAAACCGTATCCTTGGAAACCGTATCCTAGGAAACCATGTCTCCTAGGAAACCATTTTGCTCGGAACCCTGCACCTAAGAATGCCCATCCTATCACGCCACATTCTAGAACACCGTATCCAAGGAAACCGTATACTTGGAAACCGTATCCTAGGAAACCATGTCTCCTAGGAAACCATTGTGCTCAGAACCCTGCACCTAAGAATGCCCATCCTACCACGCCACATTCTAGAACACCGTATCCAAGGAAACCGTATCCTAGGAAACCATGTCTCCTAGGAAACCATTGTGCTCCGAACCCTGCCCCTAAGAATGCCCATCCTACCACGCCACATTCTAGAACACCGTATCCAAGGAAACCGTATCCTTGGAAACCGTATCCTAGGAAACCATGTCTCCTAGGAAACCATTGTGCTCAGAACCCTGCCCCTAAGAATGCCCATCCTACCACGCCACATTCTAGAACACCGTATCCAAGGAAACCGTATCCTTGGAAACCGTATCCTAGGAAACCATGTCTCCTAGGAAACCATTGTGCTCAGAACCCTGCACCTAAGAATGCCCATCCTACCACGCCACATTCTAGAACACCGTATCCAAGGAAACCGTATCCTTGGAAACCGTATCCTAGGAAACCATGTCTCCTAGGAAACCATTGTGCTCAGAACCCTGCCCCTAAGAATGCCCATCCTACCACGTCACATTCTAGAACACCGTATCCAAGGAGACCGTATACTTGGAAACCTTATCCTAGGAAACCATGTCTCCTAGGAAACCATTATGCTCAGAACCCTGCACCTAAGAATGCCCATCCTACAACGCCACATTCTAGAACACCGTATCCAAGGAAACCGTATCCTTGGAAACCGTATCCTAGGAAACCATGTCTCCTAGGAAACCATTGTGCTCAGAACCCTGCACCTAAGAATGCCCATCCTACAACGCCACATTCTAGAACACCGTATCCAAGGAAACCGTATCCTAGGAAACCATGTCTCCTAGGAAACCATTGTGCTCAGAACCCTGCCCCTAAGAATGCCCATCCTATCACGCCACATTCTAGAACACCGTATCCAAGGAAACCGTATCCTTGGAAACCGTATCCTAGGAAACCATGTCTCCTAGGAAACCATTGTGCTCAGAACCCTGCCCCTAATAATGCCCATCCTACCACGCCACATTCTAGAACACCGTATCCAAGGAAACCGTATCCTTGGAAACCATATCCTAGGAAACCATGTCTCCTAGGAAACCATTGTGCTCAGAACCCTGCCCCTGAGAATGCCCATCCTACCACGCCACATTCTAGAACACCGTATCCAAGGAAACCGTACCCTTGGAAACCGTATCCTAGGAAACCATGTGTCCTAGGAAACCATTGTGCTCAGAACCCTGCACCTAAGAATGCCCATCCTACCACGCCACATTCTAGAACACCGTATCCAAGGAAACCGTATCCTTGGAAACCGTATCCTAGGAAACCATGTCTCCTTGGAAACCATTCTTCTCAGACCCTGCCCCTAAGAATGCCCATCCTACCACGCCACATTCTAGAACCCCGTATCCAAGGAAACGGTATCCTTGGAAACCGTATCCTAGGAAACCATGTCTCCTAGGAAACCATGGTGCTCAGAACCCTGCCCCTAAGAATGACCATCCTACCACGCCACATTCTAGAACACCGTATCCAAGGAAACCGTATCCTTGGAAACCGTATCCTAGGAAACCATGTCTCCTAGGAAACCATTGTGCTCAGAACCCTGCCCCTAAGAATGCCCATCCTACCACGCCACATTCTAGAACACCGTATCCAAGGAAACCGTATCCTTGGAAACCATATCCTAGGAAAGCATGTCTCCTAGGAAACCATTGTGCTCAGAACCCTGCCCCTAAGAATGCCCATCCTACCACGCCACATTCTAGAACACCGTATCCAAGGAGACCGTATACTTGGAAACCGTATCCTAGGAAACCATGTCTCCTAGGAAACCATTGTGCTCAGAACCCTGCACCTAAGAATGCCCATCCTACAACGCCACATTCTAGAACACCGTATCCAAGGAAACCGTATCCTTGGAAACCGTATCCTAGGAAACCATGTCTCCTAGGAAACCATTGTGCTCAGAACCCTGCACCTAAGAATGCCCATCCTACCACGCCACATTCTAGAACACCGTATCCAAGGAAACCGTATCCTAGGAAACCATGTCTCCTAGGAAACCATTGTGCTCAGAACCCTGCCCCTAAGAATGCCCATCCTACCACGCCACATTCTAGAACACCGTATCCAAGGAAACCGTATCCTTGGAAACCGTATCCTAGGAAACCATGTCTCCTAGGAAACCATTGTGCTCAAAACCCTGCCCCTAAGAATGCCCATCCTACCACGCCACATTCTAGAACACCGTATCCAAGGAAACCGTATCCTTGGAAACCGTATCCTAGGAAAGCATGTCTCCTAGGAAACAATTGTGCTCAGAACCCTGCCCCTAAGAATGCCCATCCTACCACGCCACATTCTAGAACACCGTATCCAAGGAAACCATATCCTTGGAAACCGTATCCTAGGAAACCATGTCTCCTAGGAAACCATTTTGCTCGGAACCCTGCACCTAAGAATGCCCATCCTATCACGTCACATTCTAGAACACCGTATCCAAGGAGACCGTATACTTGGAAACCGTATCCTAGGAAACCATGTCTCCTAGGAAACCATTGTGCTCAGAACCCTGCACCTAAGAATGCCCATCCTACAACGCCACATTCTAGAACACCGTATCCAAGGAAACCGTATCCTTGGAAACCGTATCCTAGGAAACCATGTCTCCTAGGAAACCATTGTGCTCAGAACCCTGCACCTAAGAATGCCCATCCTACCACGCCACATTCTAGAACACCGTATCCAAGGAAACCGTATCCTAGGAAACCATGTCTCCTAGGAAACCATTGTGCTCAGAACCCTGCCCCTAAGAATGCCCATCCTACCACGCCACATTCTAGAACACCGTATCCAAGGAAACCGTATCCTTGGAAACCGTATCCTAGGAAACCATGTCTCCTAGGAAACCATTGTGCTCAAAACCCTGCCCCTAAGAATGCCCATCCTACCACGCCACATTCTAGAACACCGTATCCAAGGAAACCGTATCCTTGGAAACCGTATCCTAGGAAAGCATGTCTCCTAGGAAACAATTGTGCTCAGAACCCTGCCCCTAAGAATGCCCATCCTACCACGCCACATTCTAGAACACCGTATCCAAGGAAACCGTATCCTTGGAAACCGTATGCTAGGAAACCATGTCTCCTAGGAAACCATTTTGCTCGGAACCCTGCACCTAAGAATGCCCATCCTATCACGCCACATTCTAGAACACCGTATCCAAGGAAACCGTATCCTAGGAAACCATGTCTCCTAGGAAACCATTGTGCTCCGAACCCTGCCCCTAAGAATGCCCATCCTACCACGCCACATTCTAGAACACCGTATCCAAGGAAACCGTATCCTTGGAAACCGTATCCTAGGAAACCATGTCTCCTAGGAAACCATTGTGCTCAGAACCCTGCCCCTAAGAATGCCCATCCTACCACGCCACATTCTAGAACACCGTATCCAAGGAAACCGTATCCTTGGAAACCGTATCCTAGGAAACCATGTCTCCTAGGAAACCATTGTGCTCAGAACCCTGCACCTAAGAATGCCCATCCTACCACGCCACATTCTAGAACACCGTATCCAAGGAAACCGTATCCTTGGAAACCGTATCCTAGGAAACCATGTCTCCTAGGAAACCATTGTGCTCAGAACCCTGCCCCTAAGAATGCCCATCCTACCACGTCACATTCTAGAACACCGTATCCAAGGAGACCGTATACTTGGAAACCGTATCCTAGGAAACCATGTCTCCTAGGAAACCATTATGCTCAGAACCCTGCACCTAAGAATGCCCATCCTACAACGCCACATTCTAGAACACCGTATCCAAGGAAACCGTATCCTTGGAAACCGTATCCTAGGAAACCATGTCTCCTAGGAAACCATTGTGCTCAGAACCCTGCACCTAAGAATGCCCATCCTACAACGCCACATTCTAGAACACCGTATCCAAGGAAACCGTATCCTAGGAAACCATGTCTCCTAGGAAACCATTGTGCTCAGAACCCTGCCCCTAAGAATGCCCATCCTATCACGCCACATTCTAGAACACCGTATCCAAGGAAACCGTATCCTTGGAAACCGTATCCTAGGAAACCATGTCTCCTAGGAAACCATTGTGCTCAGAACCCTGCCCCTAAGAATGCCCATCCTATCACGCCACATTCTAGAACACCGTATCCTTGGAAACCGTATCCTAGGAAACCATGTCTCCTAGGAAACCATTGTGCTCCGAACCCTGCCCCTAAGAATGCCCATCCTACCACGCCACATTCTAGAACACCGTATCCATGGAAACCGTATCCTAGGAAACCATGTCTCCTAGGAAACCATTGTGCTCAGAACCCTGCCCCTAAGAATGCCCATCCTACCACGCCACATTCTAGAACACCGTATCCAAGGAAACCGTATCCTTGGAAACCGTATCCTAGGAAAGCATGTCTCCTAGGAAACCATTGTGCTCAGAACCCTGCCCCTAAGAATGCCCATCCTACCACGCCACATTCTAGAACACCGTATCCAAGGAAACCGTATCCTTGGAAACCGTATCCTAGGAAACCATGTCTCCTAGGAAACCATTTTGCTCGGAACCCTGCACCTAAGAATGCCCATCCTACAACGCCACATTCTAGAACACCGTATCCAAGGAAACCGTATCCTAGGAAACCATGTCTCCTAGGAAACCATTGTGCTCCGAACCCTGCCCCTAAGAATGCCCATCCTACCACGCCACATTCTAGAACACCGTATCCAAGAAAACCGTATCCTTGGAAACCGTATCCTAGGAAAACATGTCTCCTAGGAAACCATTGTGCTCAGAACCCTGCCCCTAAGAATGCCCATCCTACCACGCCACATTCTAGAACACCGTATCCAAGGAAACCGTATCCATGGAAACCGTATCCTAGGAAACCATGTCTCCTAGGAAACCATTGTGCTCAGAACCCTGCCCCTAAGAATGCCCATCCTACAACGCCACATTCTAGAACACCGTATCCAAGGAAACCGTATCCTTGGAAACCGTATCCTAGGAAACCATGTCTCCTAGGAAACCATTGTGCTCAGAACCCTGCACCTAAGAATGCCCATCCTACAACGCCACATTCTAGAACACCGTATCCAAGGAAACCGTATCCTAGGAAACCATGTCTCCTAGGAAACCATTGTGCTCAGAACCCTGCCCCTAAGAATGCCCATCCTACCACGCCACATTCTAGAACACCGTATCCAAGGAAACCGTATCCTTGGAAACCGTATCCTAGGAAACCATGTCTCCTAGGAAACCATTGTGCTCTGAACCCTGCCCCTAAGAATGCCCATCCTACCACGCCACATTCTAGAACACCGTATCCAAGGAAACCGTATCCTTGGAAACCGTATCCTAGGAAACCATGTCTCCTAGGAAACCATTGTGCTCAGAACCCTGCCCCTAAGAATGCCCATCCTACCACGCCACATTCTAGAACACCGTATCCAAGGAAACCGTATCCTTGGAAACCGTATCCTAGGAAACCATGTCTCCTAGGAAACCATTGTGCTCAGAACCCTGCCCCTAAGAATGCCCATCCTACAACGTCACATTCTAGAACACCGTATCCAAGGAGACCGTATACTTGGAAACCGTATCCTAGGAAACCATGTCTCCTAGGAAACCATTATGCTCAGAACCCTGCACCTAAGAATGCCCATCCTACAACGCCACATTCTAGAACACCGTATCCAAGGAAACCGTATCCTTGGAAACCGTATCCTAGGAAACCATGTCTCCTAGGAAACCATTGTGCTCAGAACCCTGCACCTAAGAATGCCCATCCTACAACGCCACATTCTAGAACACCGTATCCAAGGAAACCGTATCCTAGGAAACCATGTCTCCTAGGAAACCATTGTGCTCAGAACCCTGCCCCTAAGAATGCCCATCCTATCACGCCACATTCTAGAACACCGTATCCAAGGAAACCGTATCCTTGGAAACCGTATCCTAGGAAACCATGTCTCCTAGGAAACCATTGTGCTCAGAACCCTGCCCCTAAGAATGCCCATCCTATCACGCCACATTCTAGAACACCGTATCCTTGGAAACCGTATCCTAGGAAACCATGTCTCCTAGGAAACCATTGTGCTCCGAACCCTGCCCCTAAGAATGCCCATCCTACCACGCCACATTCTAGAACACCGTATCCATGGAAACCGTATCCTAGGAAACCATGTCTCCTAGGAAACCATTGTGCTCAGAACCCTGCCCCTAAGAATGCCCATCCTACCACGCCACATTCTAGAACACCGTATCCAAGGAAACCGTATCCTTGGAAACCGTATCCTAGGAAACCATGTCTCCTAGGAAACCATTTTGCTCGGAACCCTGCACCTAAGAATGCCCATCCTATCACGTCACATTCTAGAACACCGTATCCAAGGAGACCGTATACTTGGAAACCGTATCCTAGGAAACCATGTCTCCTAGGAAACCATTGTGCTCAGAACCCTGCACCTAAGAATGCCCATCCTACAACGCCACATTCTAGAACACCGTATCCAAGGAAACCGTATCCTTGGAAACCGTATCCTAGGAAACCATGTCTCCTAGGAAACCATTGTGCTCAGAACCCTGCACCTAAGAATGCCCATCCTACCACGCCACATTCTAGAACACCGTATCCAAGGAAACCGTATCCTAGGAAACCATGTCTCCTAGGAAACCATTGTGCTCAGAACCCTGCCCCTAAGAATGCCCATCCTACCACGCCACATTCTAGAACACCGTATCCAAGGAAACGGTATCCTTGGAAACCGTATCCTAGGAAACCATGTCTCCTAGGAAACCATTGTGCTCAAAACCCTGCCCCTAAGAATGCCCATCCTACCACGCCACATTCTAGAACACCGTATCCAAGGAAACCGTATCCTTGGAAACCGTATCCTAGGAAAGCATGTCTCCTAGGAAACAATTGTGCTCAGAACCCTGCCCCTAAGAATGCCCATCCTACCACGCCACATTCTAGAACACCGTATCCAAGGAAACCGTATCCTTGGAAACCGTATCCTAGGAAACCATGTCTCCTAGGAAACCATTTTGCTCGGAACCCTGCACCTAAGAATGCCCATCCTATCACGCCACATTCTAGAACACCGTATCCAAGGAAACCGTATCCTTGGAAACCGTATCCTAGGAAACCATGTCTCCTAGGAAACCATTGTGCTCAGAACCCTGCACCTAAGAATGCCCATCCTACCACGCCACATTCTAGAACACCGTATCCAAGGAAACCGTATCCTAGGAAACCATGTCTCCTAGGAAACCATTGTGCTCCGAACCCTGCCCCTAAGAATGCCCATCCTACCACGCCACATTCTAGAACACCGTATCCAAGGAAACCGTATCCTTGGAAACCGTATCCTAGGAAACCATGTCTCCTAGGAAACCATTGTGCTCAGAACCCTGCCCCTAAGAATGCCCATCCTACCACGCCACATTCTAGAACACCGTATCCAAGGAAACCGTATCCTTGGAAACCGTATCCTAGGAAACCATGTCTCCTAGGAAACCATTGTGCTCAGAACCCTGCACCTAAGAATGCCCATCCTACCACGCCACATTCTAGAACACCGTATCCAAGGAAACCGTATCCTTGGAAACCGTATCCTAGGAAACCATGTCTCCTAGGAAACCATTGTGCTCAGAACCCTGCCCCTAAGAATGCCCATCCTACCACGTCACATTCTAGAACACCGTATCCAAGGAGACCGTATACTTGGAAACCGTATCCTAGGAAACCATGTCTCCTAGGAAACCATTATGCTCAGAACCCTGCACCTAAGAATGCCCATCCTACAACGCCACATTCTAGAACACCGTATCCAAGGAAACCGTATCCTTGGAAACCGTATCCTAGGAAACCATGTCTCCTAGGAAACCATTGTGCTCAGAACCCTGCACCTAAGAATGCCCATCCTACAACGCCACATTCTAGAACACCGTATCCAAGGAAACCGTATCCTAGGAAACCATGTCTCCTAGGAAACCATTGTGCTCAGAACCCTGCCCCTAAGAATGCCCATCCTATCACGCCACATTCTAGAACACCGTATCCAAGGAAACCGTATCCTTGGAAACCGTATCCTAGGAAACCATGTCTCCTAGGAAACCATTGTGCTCAGAACCCTGCCCCTAAGAATGCCCATCCTATCACGCCACATTCTAGAACACCGTATCCTTGGAAACCGTATCCTAGGAAACCATGTCTCCTAGGAAACCATTGTGCTCCGAACCCTGCCCCTAAGAATGCCCATCCTACCACGCCACATTCTAGAACACCGTATCCATGGAAACCGTATCCTAGGAAACCATGTCTCCTAGGAAACCATTGTGCTCAGAACCCTGCCCCTAAGAATGCCCATCCTACCACGCCACATTCTAGAACACCGTATCCAAGGAAACCGTATCCTTGGAAACCGTATCCTAGGAAAGCATGTCTCCTAGGAAACCATTGTGCTCAGAACCCTGCCCCTAAGAATGCCCATCCTACCACGCCACATTCTAGAACACCGTATCCAAGGAAACCGTATCCTTGGAAACCGTATCCTAGGAAACCATGTCTCCTAGGAAACCATTTTGCTCGGAACCCTGCACCTAAGAATGCCCATCCTACAACGCCACATTCTAGAACACCGTATCCAAGGAAACCGTATCCTAGGAAACCATGTCTCCTAGGAAACCATTGTGCTCCGAACCCTGCCCCTAAGAATGCCCATCCTACCACGCCACATTCTAGAACACCGTATCCAAGAAAACCGTATCCTTGGAAACCGTATCCTAGGAAAACATGTCTCCTAGGAAACCATTGTGCTCAGAACCCTGCCCCTAAGAATGCCCATCCTACCACGCCACATTCTAGAACACCGTATCCAAGGAAACCGTATCCATGGAAACCGTATCCTAGGAAACCATGTCTCCTAGGAAACCATTGTGCTCAAAACCCTGCCCCTAAGAATGCCCATCCTACCACGCCACATTCTAGAACACCGTATCCAAGGAAACCGTATCCTTGGAAACCGTATCCTAGGAAACCATGTCTCCTAGGAAACCATTGTGCTCAGAACCCTGCACCTAAGAATGCCCATCCTACCACGCCACATTCTAGAACACCGTATCCAAGGAAACCGTATCCTTGGAAACCGTATCCTAGGAAACCATGTCTCCTAGGAAACCATTGTGCTCAGAACCCTGCACCTAAGAATGCCCATCCTACAACGCCACATTCTAGAACACCGTATCCAAGGAAACCGTATCCTTGGAAACCGTATCCTAGGAAACCATGTCTCCTAGGAAACCATTGTGCTCAGAACCCTGCACGTAAGAATGCCCATCCTACAACGCCACATTCTAGAACACCGTATCCAAGGAAACCGTATCCTAGGAAACCATGTCTCCTAGGAAACCATTGTGCTCAGAACCCTGCCCCTAAGAATGCCCATCCTATCACGCCACATTCTAGAACACCGTATCCAAGGAAACCGTATCCTTGGAAACCGTATCCTAGGAAACCATGTCTCCTAGGAAACCATTGTGCTCAGAACCCTGCCCCTAAGAATGCCCATCCTACAACGCCACATTCTAGAACACCGTATCCAAGGAAACCGTATCCTTGGAAACCGTATCCTAGGAAACCATGTCTCCTAGGAAACCATTGTGCTCAGAACCCTGCACCTAAGAATGCCCATCCTACAACGCCACATTCTAGAACACCGTATCCAAGGAAACCGTATCCTAGGAAACCATGTCTCCTAGGAAACCATTGTGCTCAGAACCCTGCCCCTAAGAATGCCCATCCTACCACGCCACATTCTAGAACACCGTATCCAAGGAAACCGTATCCTTGGAAACCGTATCCTAGGAAACCATGTCTCCTAGGAAACCATTGTGCTCTGAACCCTGCCCCTAAGAATGCCCATCCTACCACGCCACATTCTAGAACACCGTATCCAAGGAAACCGTATCCTTGGAAACCGTATCCTAGGAAACCATGTCTCCTAGGAAACCATTGTGCTCAGAACCCTGCACCTAAGAATGCCCATCCTACCACGCCACATTCTAGAACACCGTATCCAAGGAAACCGTATCCTTGGAAACCGTATCCTAGGAAACCATGTCTCCTAGGAAACCATTGTGCTCAGAACCCTGCCCCTAAGAATGCCCATCCTACAACGTCACATTCTAGAACACCGTATCCAAGGAGACCGTATACTTGGAAACCGTATCCTAGGAAACCATGTCTCCTAGGAAACCATTATGCTCAGAACCCTGCACCTAAGAATGCCCATCCTACAACGCCACATTCTAGAACACCGTATCCAAGGAAACCGTATCCTTGGAAACCGTATCCTAGGAAACCATGTCTCCTAGGAAACCATTGTGCTCAGAACCCTGCACCTAAGAATGCCCATCCTACAACGCCACATTCTAGAACACCGTATCCAAGGAAACCGTATCCTAGGAAACCATGTCTCCTAGGAAACCATTGTGCTCAGAACCCTGCCCCTAAGAATGCCCATCCTATCACGCCACATTCTAGAACACCGTATCCAAGGAAACCGTATCCTTGGAAACCGTATCCTAGGAAACCATGTCTCCTAGGAAACCATTGTGCTCAGAACCCTGCCCCTAAGAATGCCCATCCTATCACGCCACATTCTAGAACACCGTATCCTTGGAAACCGTATCCTAGGAAACCATGTCTCCTAGGAAACCATTGTGCTCCGAACCCTGCCCCTAAGAATGCCCATCCTACCACGCCACATTCTAGAACACCGTATCCATGGAAACCGTATCCTAGGAAACCATGTCTCCTAGGAAACCATTGTGCTCAGAACCCTGCCCCTAAGAATGCCCATCCTACCACGCCACATTCTAGAACACCGTATCCAAGGAAACCGTATCCTTGGACACCGTATCCTAGGAAAGCATGTCTCCTAGGAAACCATTGTGCTCAGAACCCTGCCCCTAAGAATGCCCATCCTACCACGCCACATTCTAGAACACCGTATCCAAGGAAACCGTATCCTTGGAAACCGTATCCTAGGAAACCATGTCTCCTAGGAAACCATTTTGCTCGGAACCCTGCACCTAAGAATGCCCATCCTACAACGCCACATTCTAGAACACCGTATCCAAGGAAACCGTATCCTAGGAAACCATGTCTCCTAGGAAACCATTGTGCTCCGAACCCTGCCCCTAAGAATGCCCATCCTACCACGCCACATTCTAGAACACCGTATCCAAGAAAACCGTATCCTTGGAAACCGTATCCTAGGAAAACATGTCTCCTAGGAAACCATTGTGCTCAGAACCCTGCCCCTAAGAATGCCCATCCTACCACGCCACATTCTAGAACACCGTATCCAAGGAAACCGTATCCATGGAAACCGTATCCTAGGAAACCATGTCTCCTAGGAAACCATTGTGCTCAAAACCCTGCCCCTAAGAATGCCCATCCTACCACGCCACATTCTAGAACACCGTATCCAAGGAAACCGTATCCTTGGAAACCGTATCCTAGGAAACCATGTCTCCTAGGAAACCATTGTGCTCAGAACCCTGCACCTAAGAATGCCCATCCTACCACGCCACATTCTAGAACACCGTATCCAAGGAAACCGTATCCTTGGAAACCGTATCCTAGGAAACCATGTCTCCTAGGAAACCATTGTGCTCAGAACCCTGCCCCTAAGAATGCCCATCCTACCACGTCACATTCTAGAACACCGTATCCAAGGAGACCGTATACTTGGAAACCGTATCCTAGGAAACCATGTGTCCTAGGAAACCATTGTGCTCAGAACCCTGCACCTAAGAATGCCCATCCTACCACGCCACATTCTAGAACACCGTATCCAAGGAAACCGTATCCTTGGAAACCGTATCCTAGGAAACCATGTCTCCTAGGAAACCATTGTGCTCAGAACCCTGCACGTAAGAATGCCCATCCTAAAACGCCACATTCTAGAACACCGTATCCAAGGAAACCGTATCCTAGGAAACCATGTCTCCTAGGAAACCATTGTGCTCAGAACCCTGCCCCTAAGAATGCCCATCCTATCACGCCACATTCTAGAACACCGTATCCAAGGAAACCGTATCCTTGGAAACCGTATCCTAGGAAACCATGTCTCCTAGGAAACCATTGTGCTCAGAACCCTGCCCCTAAGAATGCCCATCCTACAACGCCACATTCTAGAACACCGTATCCAAGGAAACCGTATCCTTGGAAACCGTATCCTAGGAAACCATGTCTCCTAGGAAACGATTGTGCTCAGAACCCTGCACCTAAGAATGCCCATCCTACAACGCCACATTCTAGAACACCGTATCCAAGGAAACCGTATCCTAGGAAACCATGTCTCCTAGGAAACCATTGTGCTCAGAACCCTGCCCCTAAGAATGCCCATCCTACCACGCCACATTCTAGAACACCGTATCCAAGGAAACCGTATCCTTGGAAACCGTATCCTAGGAAACCATGTCTCCTAGGAAACCATTGTGCTCAGAACCCTGCCCCTAAGAATGCCCATCCTACCACGCCACATTCTAGAACACCGTATCCAAGGAAACCGTATCCTTGGAAACCGTATCCTAGGAAACCATGTCTCCTAGGAAACCATTGTGCTCAGAACCCTGCACCTAAGAATGCCCATCCTACCACGCCACATTCTAGAACACCGTATCCAAGGAAACCGTATACTTGGAAACCGTATCCTAGGAAACCATGTCTCCTAGGAAACCATTATGCTCAGAACCCTGCACCTAAGAATGCCCATCCTACAACGCCACATTCTAGAACACCGTATCCAAGGAAACCGTATCCTTGGAAACCGTATCCTAGGAAACCATGTCTCCTAGGAAACCATTGTGCTCAGAACCCTGCACCTAAGAATGCCCATCCTACAACGCCACATTCTAGAACACCGTATCCAAGGAAACCGTATCCTAGGAAACCATGTCTCCTAGGAAACCATTGTGCTCAGAACCCTGCCCCTAAGAATGCCCATCCTATCACGCCACATTCTAGAACACCGTATCCAAGGAAACCGTATCCTTGGAAACCGTATTCTAGGAAACCATGTCTCCTAGGAAACCATTGTGCTCAGAACCCTGCCCCTAAGAATGCCCATCCTACCACGCCACATTCTAGAACACCGTATCCAAGGAAACCGTATCCTAGGAAACCATGTCTCCTAGGAAACCATTGTGCTCAGAACCCTGCCCCTAAGAATGCCCATCCTACCACGCCACATTCTAGAACACCGTATCCAAGGAAACCGTATCCTTGGAAACCGTATCCTAGGAAACCATGTCTCCTAGGAAACCATTGTGCTCAGAACCCTGCCCCTAAGAATGCCAATCCTACCACGCCACATTCTAGAACACCGTATCCAAGAAAACCGTATCCTTGGAAACCGTATCCTAGGAAAACATGTCTCCTAGGAAACCATTGTGCTCAGAACCCTGCCCCTAAGAATGCCCATCCTACCACGCCACATTCTAGAACACCGTATCCAAGGAAACCGTATCCATGGAAACCGTATCCTAGGAAACCATGTCTCCTAGGAAACCATTGTGCTCAAAACCCTGCCCCTAAGAATGCCCATCCTACCACGCCACATTCTAGAATACCGTATCCAAGGAAACCGTATCCTTGGAAACCGTATCCTAGGAAACCATGTCTCCTAGGAAACCATTGTGCTCAGAACCCTGCACCTAAGAATGCCCATCCTACCACGCCACATTCTAGAACACCGTATCCAAGGAAACCGTATCCTTGGAAACCGTATCCTAGGAAACCATGTCTCCTAGGAAACCATTGTGCTCAGAACCCTGCCCCTAAGAATGCCCATCCTACCACGTCACATTCTAGAACACCGTATCCAAGGAGACCGTATACTTGGAAACCGTATCCTAGGAAACCATGTCTCCTAGGAAACCATTGTGCTCAGAACCCTGCCCCTAAGAATGCCCATCCTATCACGCCACATTCTAGAACACCGTATCCAAGGAAACCGTATCCTTGGAAACCGTATCCTAGGAAACCATGTCTCCTAGGAAACCATTGTGCTCAGAACCCTGCCCCTAAGAATGCCCATCCTACAACGCCACATTCTAGAACACCGTATCCAAGGAAACCGTATCCTTGGAAACCGTATCCTAGGAAACCATGTCTCCTAGGAAACGATTGTGCTCAGAACCCTGCACCTAAGAATGCCCATCCTACAACGCCACATTCTAGAACACCGTATCCAAGGAAACCGTATCCTAGGAAACCATGTCTCCTAGGAAACCATTGTGCTCAGAACCCTGCCCCTAAGAATGCCCATCCTACCACGCCACATTCTAGAACACCGTATCCAAGGAAACCGTATCCTTGGAAACCGTATCCTAGGAAACCATGTCTCCTAGGAAACCATTGTGCTCAGAACCCTGCCCCTAAGAATGCCCATCCTACCACGCCACATTCTAGAACACCGTATCCAAGGAAACCGTATCCTTGGAAACCGTATCCTAGGAAACCATGTCTCCTAGGAAACCATTGTGCTCAGAACCCTGCACCTAAGAATGCCCATCCTACCACGCCACATTCTAGAACACCGTATCCAAGGAAACCGTATACTTGGAAACCGTATCCTAGGAAACCATGTCTCCTAGGAAACCATTATGCTCAGAACCCTGCACCTAAGAATGCCCATCCTACAACGCCACATTCTAGAACACCGTATCCAAGGAAACCGTATCCTTGGAAACCGTATCCTAGGAAACCATGTCTCCTAGGAAACCATTGTGCTCAGAACCCTGCACCTAAGAATGCCCATCCTACAACGCCACATTCTAGAACACCGTATCCAAGGAAACCGTATCCTAGGAAACCATGTCTCCTAGGAAACCATTGTGCTCAGAACCCTGCCCCTAAGAATGCCCATCCTATCACGCCACATTCTAGAACACCGTATCCAAGGAAACCGTATCCTTGGAAACCGTATTCTAGGAAACCATGTCTCCTAGGAAACCATTGTGCTCAGAACCCTGCCCCTAAGAATGCCCATCCTACCACGCCACATTCTAGAACACCGTATCCAAGGAAACCGTATCCTAGGAAACCATGTCTCCTAGGAAACCATTGTGCTCAGAACCCTGCCCCTAAGAATGCCCATCCTACCACGCCACATTCTAGAACACCGTATCCAAGGAAACCGTATCCTTGGAAACCGTATCCTAGGAAACCATGTCTCCTAGGAAACCATTGTGCTCAGAACCCTGCCCCTAAGAATGCCAATCCTACCACGCCACATTCTAGAACACCGTATCCAAGAAAACCGTATCCTTGGAAACCGTATCCTAGGAAAACATGTCTCCTAGGAAACCATTGTGCTCAGAACCCTGCCCCTAAGAATGCCCATCCTACCACGCCACATTCTAGAACACCGTATCCAAGGAAACCGTATCCATGGAAACCGTATCCTAGGAAACCATGTCTCCTAGGAAACCATTGTGCTCAAAACCCTGCCCCTAAGAATGCCCATCCTACCACGCCACATTCTAGAATACCGTATCCAAGGAAACCGTATCCTTGGAAACCGTATCCTAGGAAACCATGTCTCCTAGGAAACCATTGTGCTCAGAACCCTGCACCTAAGAATGCCCATCCTACCACGCCACATTCTAGAACACCGTATCCAAGGAAACCGTATCCTTGGAAACCGTATCCTAGGAAACCATGTCTCCTAGGAAACCATTGTGCTCAGAACCCTGCCCCTAAGAATGCCCATCCTACCACGTCACATTCTAGAACACCGTATCCAAGGAGACCGTATACTTGGAAACCGTATCCTAGGAAACCATGTCTCCTAGGAAACCATTGTGCTCAGAACCCTGCACCTAAGAATGCCCATCCTACAACGCCACATTCTAGAACACCGTATCCAAGGAAACCGTATCCTTGGAAACCGTATCCTAGGAAACCATGTCTCCTAGGAAACCATTGTGCTCAGAACCCTGCACGTAAGAATGCCCATCCTAAAACGCCACATTCTAGAACACCGTATCCAAGGAAACCGTATCCTAGGAAACCATGTCTCCTAGGAAACCATTGTGCTCAGAACCCTGCCCCTAAGAATGCCCATCCTATCACGCCACATTCTAGAACACCGTATCCAAGGAAACCGTATCCTAGGAAACCATGTCTCCTAGGAAACCATTGTGCTCAGAACCCTGCCCCTAAGAATGCCCATCCTACCACGCCACATTCTAGAACACCGTATCCAAGGAAACCGTATCCTTGGAAACCGTATCCTAGGAAACCATGTCTCCTAGGAAACCATTGTGCTCAGAACCCTGCACCTAAGAATGCCCATCCTACAACGCCACATTCTAGAACACCGTATCCAAGGAAACCGTATCCTAGGAAACCATGTCTCCTAGGAAACCATTGTGCTCAGAACCCTGCCCCTAAGAATGCCCATCCTATCACGCCACATTCTAGAACACCGTATCCAAGGAAACCGTATCCTTGGAAACCGTATCCTAGGAAACCATGTCTCCTAGGAAACCATTGTGCTCAGAACCCTGCCCCTAAGAATGCCCATCCTATCACGCCACATTCTAGAACACCGTATCCTTGGAAACCGTATCCTAGGAAACCATGTCTCCTAGGAAACCATTGTGCTCCGAACCCTGCCCCTAAGAATGCCCATCCTACCACGCCACATTCTAGAACACCGTATCCATGGAAACCGTATCCTAGGAAACCATGTCTCCTAGGAAACCATTGTGCTCAGAACCCTGCCCCTAAGAATGCCCATCCTACCACGCCACATTCTAGAACACCGTATCCAAGGAAACCGTATCCTTGGAAACCGTATCCTAGGAAAGCATGTCTCCTAGGAAACCATTGTGCTCAGAACCCTGCCCCTAAGAATGCCCATCCTACCACGCCACATTCTAGAACACCGTATCCAAGGAAACCGTATCCTTGGAAACCGTATCCTAGGAAACCATGTCTCCTAGGAAACCATTTTGCTCGGAACCCTGCACCTAAGAATGCCCATCCTACAACGCCACATTCTAGAACACCGTATCCAAGGAAACCGTATCCTAGGAAACCATGTCTCCTAGGAAACCATTGTGCTCCGAACCCTGCCCCTAAGAATGCCCATCCTACCACGCCACATTCTAGAACACCGTATCCAAGAAAACCGTATCCTTGGAAACCGTATCCTAGGAAAACATGTCTCCTAGGAAACCATTGTGCTCAGAACCCTGCCCCTAAGAATGCCCATCCTACCACGCCACATTCTAGAACACCGTATCCAAGGAAACCGTATCCATGGAAACCGTATCCTAGGAAACCATGTCTCCTAGGAAACCATTGTGCTCAAAACCCTGCCCCTAAGAATGCCCATCCTACCACGCCACATTCTAGAACACCGTATCCAAGGAAACCGTATCCTTGGAAACCGTATCCTAGGAAACCATGTCTCCTAGGAAACCATTGTGCTCAGAACCCTGCACCTAAGAATGCCCATCCTACCACGCCACATTCTAGAACACCGTATCCAAGGAAACCGTATCCTTGGAAACCGTATCCTAGGAAACCATGTCTCCTAGGAAACCATTGTGCTCAGAACCCTGCCCCTAAGAATGCCCATCCTACCACGTCACATTCTAGAACACCGTATCCAAGGAGACCGTATACTTGGAAACCGTATCCTAGGAAACCATGTCTCCTAGGAAACCATTGTGCTCAGAACCCTGCACCTAAGAATGCCCATCCTACAACGCCACATTCTAGAACACCGTATCCAAGGAAACCGTATCCTTGGAAACCGTATCCTAGGAAACCATGTCTCCTAGGAAACCATTGTGCTCAGAACCCTGCACGTAAGAATGCCCATCCTACAACGCCACATTCTAGAACACCGTATCCAAGGAAACCGTATCCTAGGAAACCATGTCTCCTAGGAAACCATTGTGCTCAGAACCCTGCCCCTAAGAATGCCCATCCTATCACGCCACATTCTAGAACACCGTATCCAAGGAAACCGTATCCTTGGAAACCGTATCCTAGGAAACCATGTCTCCTAGGAAACCATTGTGCTCAGAACCCTGCCCCTAAGAATGCCCATCCTACAACGCCACATTCTAGAACACCGTATCCAAGGAAACCGTATCCTTGGAAACCGTATCCTAGGAAACCATGTCTCCTAGGAAACCATTGTGCTCAGAACCCTGCACCTAAGAATGCCCATCCTACTACGCCACATTCTAGAACACCGTATCCAAGGAAACCGTATCCTAGGAAACCATGTCTCCTAGGAAACCATTGTGCTCAGAACCCTGCCCCTAAGAATGCCCATCCTACCACGCCACATTCTAGAACACCGTATCCAAGGAAACCGTATCCTTGGAAACCGTATCCTAGGAAACCATGTCTCCTAGGAAACCATTGTGCTCTGAACCCTGCCCCTAAGAATGCCCATCCTACCACGCCACATTCTAGAACACCGTATCCAAGGAAACCGTATCCTTGGAAACCGTATCCTAGGAAACCATGTCTCCTAGGAAACCATTGTGCTCAGAACCCTGCACCTAAGAATGCCCATCCTACCACGCCACATTCTAGAACACCGTATCCAAGGAAACCGTATCCTTGGAAACCGTATCCTAGGAAACCATGTCTCCTAGGAAACCATTGTGCTCAGAACCCTGCCCCTAAGAATGCCCATCCTACAACGTCACATTCTAGAACACCGTATCCAAGGAGACCGTATACTTGGAAACCGTATCCTAGGAAACCATGTCTCCTAGGAAACCATTATGCTCAGAACCCTGCACCTAAGAATGCCCATCCTACAACGCCACATTCTAGAACACCGTATCCAAGGAAACCGTATCCTTGGAAACCGTATCCTAGGAAACCATGTCTCCTAGGAAACCATTGTGCTCAGAACCCTGCCCCTAAGAATGCCCATCCTACCACGCCACATTCTAGAACACCGTATCCAAGGAAACCGTATCCTTGGAAACCGTATCCTAGGAAACCATGTCTCCTAGGAAACCATTGTGCTCAGAACCCTGCACCTAAGAATGCCCATCCTACCACGCCACATTCTAGAACACCGTATCCAAGGAAACCGTATCCTTGGAAACCGTATCCTAGGAAACCATGTCTCCTAGGAAACCATTGTGCTCAGAACCCTGCCCCTAAGAATGCCCATCCTACAACGTCACATTCTAGAACACCGTATCCAAGGAGACCGTATACTTGGAAACCGTATCCTAGGAAACCATGTCTCCTAGGAAACCATTATGCTCAGAACCCTGCCCCTAAGAATGCCCATCCTACAACGCCACATTCTAGAACACCGTATCCAAGGAAACCGTATCCTTGGAAACCGTATCCTAGGAAACCATGTCTCCTAGGAAACCATTGTGCTCAGAACCCTGCACCTAAGAATGCCCATCCTACAACGCCACATTCTAGAACACCGTATCCAAGGAAACCGTATCCTAGGAAACCATGTCTCCTAGGAAACCATTGTGCTCAGAACCCTGCCCCTAAGAATGCCCATCCTATCACGCCACATTCTAGAACACCGTATCCAAGGAAACCGTATCCTTGGAAACCGTATCCTAGGAAACCATGTCTCCTAGGAAACCATTGTGCTCAGAACCCTGCCCCTAAGAATGCCCATCCTATCACGCCACATTCTAGAACACCGTATCCTTGGAAACCGTATCCTAGGAAACCATGTCTCCTAGGAAACCATTGTGCTCCGAACCCTGCCCCTAAGAATGCCCATCCTACCACGCCACATTCTAGAACACCGTATCCATGGAAACCGTATCCTAGGAAACCATGTCTCCTAGGAAACCATTGTGCTCAGAACCCTGCCCCTAAGAATGCCCATCCTACCACGCCACATTCTAGAACACCGTATCCAAGGAAACCGTATCCTTGGACACCGTATCCTAGGAAAGCATGTCTCCTAGGAAACCATTGTGCTCAGAACCCTGCCCCTAAGAATGCCCATCCTACCACGCCACATTCTAGAACACCGTATCCAAGGAAACCGTATCCTTGGAAACCGTATCCTAGGAAACCATGTCTCCTAGGAAACCATTTTGCTCGGAACCCTGCACCTAAGAATGCCCATCCTACAACGCCACATTCTAGAACACCGTATCCAAGGAAACCGTATCCTAGGAAACCATGTCTCCTAGGAAACCATTGTGCTCCGAACCCTGCCCCTAAGAATGCCCATCCTACCACGCCACATTCTAGAACACCGTATCCAAGAAAACCGTATCCTTGGAAACCGTATCCTAGGAAAACATGTCTCCTAGGAAACCATTGTGCTCAGAACCCTGCCCCTAAGAATGCCCATCCTACCACGCCACATTCTAGAACACCGTATCCAAGGAAACCGTATCCATGGAAACCGTATCCTAGGAAACCATGTCTCCTAGGAAACCATTGTGCTCAAAACCCTGCCCCTAAGAATGCCCATCCTACCACGCCACATTCTAGAACACCGTATCCAAGGAAACCGTATCCTTGGAAACCGTATCCTAGGAAACCATGTCTCCTAGGAAACCATTGTGCTCAGAACCCTGCACCTAAGAATGCCCATCCTACCACGCCACATTCTAGAACACCGTATCCAAGGAAACCGTATCCTTGGAAACCGTATCCTAGGAAACCATGTCTCCTAGGAAACCATTGTGCTCAGAACCCTGCCCCTAAGAATGCCCATCCTACCACGTCACATTCTAGAACACCGTATCCAAGGAGACCGTATACTTGGAAACCGTATCCTAGGAAACCATGTGTCCTAGGAAACCATTGTGCTCAGAACCCTGCACCTAAGAATGCCCATCCTACCACGCCACATTCTAGAACACCGTATCCAAGGAAACCGTATCCTTGGAAACCGTATCCTAGGAAACCATGTCTCCTAGGAAACCATTGTGCTCAGAACCCTGCACGTAAGAATGCCCATCCTAAAACGCCACATTCTAGAACACCGTATCCAAGGAAACCGTATCCTAGGAAACCATGTCTCCTAGGAAACCATTGTGCTCAGAACCCTGCCCCTAAGAATGCCCATCCTATCACGCCACATTCTAGAACACCGTATCCAAGGAAACCGTATCCTTGGAAACCGTATCCTAGGAAACCATGTCTCCTAGGAAACCATTGTGCTCAGAACCCTGCCCCTAAGAATGCCCATCCTACAACGCCACATTCTAGAACACCGTATCCAAGGAAACCGTATCCTTGGAAACCGTATCCTAGGAAACCATGTCTCCTAGGAAACGATTGTGCTCAGAACCCTGCACCTAAGAATGCCCATCCTACAACGCCACATTCTAGAACACCGTATCCAAGGAAACCGTATCCTAGGAAACCATGTCTCCTAGGAAACCATTGTGCTCAGAACCCTGCCCCTAAGAATGCCCATCCTACCACGCCACATTCTAGAACACCGTATCCAAGGAAACCGTATCCTTGGAAACCGTATCCTAGGAAACCATGTCTCCTAGGAAACCATTGTGCTCAGAACCCTGCCCCTAAGAATGCCCATCCTACCACGCCACATTCTAGAACACCGTATCCAAGGAAACCGTATCCTTGGAAACCGTATCCTAGGAAACCATGTCTCCTAGGAAACCATTGTGCTCAGAACCCTGCACCTAAGAATGCCCATCCTACCACGCCACATTCTAGAACACCGTATCCAAGGAAACCGTATACTTGGAAACCGTATCCTAGGAAACCATGTCTCCTAGGAAACCATTATGCTCAGAACCCTGCACCTAAGAATGCCCATCCTACAACGCCACATTCTAGAACACCGTATCCAAGGAAACCGTATCCTTGGAAACCGTATCCTAGGAAACCATGTCTCCTAGGAAACCATTGTGCTCAGAACCCTGCACCTAAGAATGCCCATCCTACAACGCCACATTCTAGAACACCGTATCCAAGGAAACCGTATCCTAGGAAACCATGTCTCCTAGGAAACCATTGTGCTCAGAACCCTGCCCCTAAGAATGCCCATCCTATCACGCCACATTCTAGAACACCGTATCCAAGGAAACCGTATCCTTGGAAACCGTATTCTAGGAAACCATGTCTCCTAGGAAACCATTGTGCTCAGAACCCTGCCCCTAAGAATGCCCATCCTACCACGCCACATTCTAGAACACCGTATCCAAGGAAACCGTATCCTAGGAAACCATGTCTCCTAGGAAACCATTGTGCTCAGAACCCTGCCCCTAAGAATGCCCATCCTACCACGCCACATTCTAGAACACCGTATCCAAGGAAACCGTATCCTTGGAAACCGTATCCTAGGAAACCATGTCTCCTAGGAAACCATTGTGCTCAGAACCCTGCCCCTAAGAATGCCAATCCTACCACGCCACATTCTAGAACACCGTATCCAAGAAAACCGTATCCTTGGAAACCGTATCCTAGGAAAACATGTCTCCTAGGAAACCATTGTGCTCAGAACCCTGCCCCTAAGAATGCCCATCCTACCACGCCACATTCTAGAACACCGTATCCAAGGAAACCGTATCCATGGAAACCGTATCCTAGGAAACCATGTCTCCTAGGAAACCATTGTGCTCAAAACCCTGCCCCTAAGAATGCCCATCCTACCACGCCACATTCTAGAATACCGTATCCAAGGAAACCGTATCCTTGGAAACCGTATCCTAGGAAACCATGTCTCCTAGGAAACCATTGTGCTCAGAACCCTGCACCTAAGAATGCCCATCCTACCACGCCACATTCTAGAACACCGTATCCAAGGAAACCGTATCCTTGGAAACCGTATCCTAGGAAACCATGTCTCCTAGGAAACCATTGTGCTCAGAACCCTGCCCCTAAGAATGCCCATCCTACCACGTCACATTCTAGAACACCGTATCCAAGGAGACCGTATACTTGGAAACCGTATCCTAGGAAACCATGTCTCCTAGGAAACCATTGTGCTCAGAACCCTGCCCCTAAGAATGCCCATCCTATCACGCCACATTCTAGAACACCGTATCCAAGGAAACCGTATCCTTGGAAACCGTATCCTAGGAAACCATGTCTCCTAGGAAACCATTGTGCTCAGAACCCTGCCCCTAAGAATGCCCATCCTACAACGCCACATTCTAGAACACCGTATCCAAGGAAACCGTATCCTTGGAAACCGTATCCTAGGAAACCATGTCTCCTAGGAAACGATTGTGCTCAGAACCCTGCACCTAAGAATGCCCATCCTACAACGCCACATTCTAGAACACCGTATCCAAGGAAACCGTATCCTAGGAAACCATGTCTCCTAGGAAACCATTGTGCTCAGAACCCTGCCCCTAAGAATGCCCATCCTACCACGCCACATTCTAGAACACCGTATCCAAGGAAACCGTATCCTTGGAAACCGTATCCTAGGAAACCATGTCTCCTAGGAAACCATTGTGCTCAGAACCCTGCCCCTAAGAATGCCCATCCTACCACGCCACATTCTAGAACACCGTATCCAAGGAAACCGTATCCTTGGAAACCGTATCCTAGGAAACCATGTCTCCTAGGAAACCATTGTGCTCAGAACCCTGCACCTAAGAATGCCCATCCTACCACGCCACATTCTAGAACACCGTATCCAAGGAAACCGTATACTTGGAAACCGTATCCTAGGAAACCATGTCTCCTAGGAAACCATTATGCTCAGAACCCTGCACCTAAGAATGCCCATCCTACAACGCCACATTCTAGAACACCGTATCCAAGGAAACCGTATCCTTGGAAACCGTATCCTAGGAAACCATGTCTCCTAGGAAACCATTGTGCTCAGAACCCTGCACCTAAGAATGCCCATCCTACAACGCCACATTCTAGAACACCGTATCCAAGGAAACCGTATCCTAGGAAACCATGTCTCCTAGGAAACCATTGTGCTCAGAACCCTGCCCCTAAGAATGCCCATCCTATCACGCCACATTCTAGAACACCGTATCCAAGGAAACCGTATCCTTGGAAACCGTATTCTAGGAAACCATGTCTCCTAGGAAACCATTGTGCTCAGAACCCTGCCCCTAAGAATGCCCATCCTACCACGCCACATTCTAGAACACCGTATCCAAGGAAACCGTATCCTAGGAAACCATGTCTCCTAGGAAACCATTGTGCTCAGAACCCTGCCCCTAAGAATGCCCATCCTACCACGCCACATTCTAGAACACCGTATCCAAGGAAACCGTATCCTTGGAAACCGTATCCTAGGAAACCATGTCTCCTAGGAAACCATTGTGCTCAGAACCCTGCCCCTAAGAATGCCAATCCTACCACGCCACATTCTAGAACACCGTATCCAAGAAAACCGTATCCTTGGAAACCGTATCCTAGGAAAACATGTCTCCTAGGAAACCATTGTGCTCAGAACCCTGCCCCTAAGAATGCCCATCCTACCACGCCACATTCTAGAACACCGTATCCAAGGAAACCGTATCCATGGAAACCGTATCCTAGGAAACCATGTCTCCTAGGAAACCATTGTGCTCAAAACCCTGCCCCTAAGAATGCCCATCCTACCACGCCACATTCTAGAATACCGTATCCAAGGAAACCGTATCCTTGGAAACCGTATCCTAGGAAACCATGTCTCCTAGGAAACCATTGTGCTCAGAACCCTGCACCTAAGAATGCCCATCCTACCACGCCACATTCTAGAACACCGTATCCAAGGAAACCGTATCCTTGGAAACCGTATCCTAGGAAACCATGTCTCCTAGGAAACCATTGTGCTCAGAACCCTGCCCCTAAGAATGCCCATCCTACCACGTCACATTCTAGAACACCGTATCCAAGGAGACCGTATACTTGGAAACCGTATCCTAGGAAACCATGTCTCCTAGGAAACCATTGTGCTCAGAACCCTGCACCTAAGAATGCCCATCCTACAACGCCACATTCTAGAACACCGTATCCAAGGAAACCGTATCCTTGGAAACCGTATCCTAGGAAACCATGTCTCCTAGGAAACCATTGTGCTCAGAACCCTGCACGTAAGAATGCCCATCCTAAAACGCCACATTCTAGAACACCGTATCCAAGGAAACCGTATCCTAGGAAACCATGTCTCCTAGGAAACCATTGTGCTCAGAACCCTGCCCCTAAGAATGCCCATCCTATCACGCCACATTCTAGAACACCGTATCCAAGGAAACCGTATCCTAGGAAACCATGTCTCCTAGGAAACCATTGTGCTCAGAACCCTGCCCCTAAGAATGCCCATCCTACCACGCCACATTCTAGAACACCGTATCCAAGGAAACCGTATCCTTGGAAACCGTATCCTAGGAAACCATGTCTCCTAGGAAACCATTGTGCTCAGAACCCTGCACCTAAGAATGCCCATCCTACAACGCCACATTCTAGAACACCGTATCCAAGGAAACCGTATCCTAGGAAACCATGTCTCCTAGGAAACCATTGTGCTCAGAACCCTGCCCCTAAGAATGCCCATCCTATCACGCCACATTCTAGAACACCGTATCCAAGGAAACCGTATCCTTGGAAACCGTATCCTAGGAAACCATGTCTCCTAGGAAACCATTGTGCTCAGAACCCTGCCCCTAAGAATGCCCATCCTATCACGCCACATTCTAGAACACCGTATCCTTGGAAACCGTATCCTAGGAAACCATGTCTCCTAGGAAACCATTGTGCTCCGAACCCTGCCCCTAAGAATGCCCATCCTACCACGCCACATTCTAGAACACCGTATCCATGGAAACCGTATCCTAGGAAACCATGTCTCCTAGGAAACCATTGTGCTCAGAACCCTGCCCCTAAGAATGCCCATCCTACCACGCCACATTCTAGAACACCGTATCCAAGGAAACCGTATCCTTGGAAACCGTATCCTAGGAAAGCATGTCTCCTAGGAAACCATTGTGCTCAGAACCCTGCCCCTAAGAATGCCCATCCTACCACGCCACATTCTAGAACACCGTATCCAAGGAAACCGTATCCTTGGAAACCGTATCCTAGGAAACCATGTCTCCTAGGAAACCATTTTGCTCGGAACCCTGCACCTAAGAATGCCCATCCTACAACGCCACATTCTAGAACACCGTATCCAAGGAAACCGTATCCTAGGAAACCATGTCTCCTAGGAAACCATTGTGCTCCGAACCCTGCCCCTAAGAATGCCCATCCTACCACGCCACATTCTAGAACACCGTATCCAAGAAAACCGTATCCTTGGAAACCGTATCCTAGGAAAACATGTCTCCTAGGAAACCATTGTGCTCAGAACCCTGCCCCTAAGAATGCCCATCCTACCACGCCACATTCTAGAACACCGTATCCAAGGAAACCGTATCCATGGAAACCGTATCCTAGGAAACCATGTCTCCTAGGAAACCATTGTGCTCAAAACCCTGCCCCTAAGAATGCCCATCCTACCACGCCACATTCTAGAACACCGTATCCAAGGAAACCGTATCCTTGGAAACCGTATCCTAGGAAACCATGTCTCCTAGGAAACCATTGTGCTCAGAACCCTGCACCTAAGAATGCCCATCCTACCACGCCACATTCTAGAACACCGTATCCAAGGAAACCGTATCCTTGGAAACCGTATCCTAGGAAACCATGTCTCCTAGGAAACCATTGTGCTCAGAACCCTGCCCCTAAGAATGCCCATCCTACCACGTCACATTCTAGAACACCGTATCCAAGGAGACCGTATACTTGGAAACCGTATCCTAGGAAACCATGTCTCCTAGGAAACCATTGTGCTCAGAACCCTGCACCTAAGAATGCCCATCCTACAACGCCACATTCTAGAACACCGTATCCAAGGAAACCGTATCCTTGGAAACCGTATCCTAGGAAACCATGTCTCCTAGGAAACCATTGTGCTCAGAACCCTGCACGTAAGAATGCCCATCCTACAACGCCACATTCTAGAACACCGTATCCAAGGAAACCGTATCCTAGGAAACCATGTCTCCTAGGAAACCATTGTGCTCAGAACCCTGCCCCTAAGAATGCCCATCCTATCACGCCACATTCTAGAACACCGTATCCAAGGAAACCGTATCCTTGGAAACCGTATCCTAGGAAACCATGTCTCCTAGGAAACCATTGTGCTCAGAACCCTGCCCCTAAGAATGCCCATCCTACAACGCCACATTCTAGAACACCGTATCCAAGGAAACCGTATCCTTGGAAACCGTATCCTAGGAAACCATGTCTCCTAGGAAACCATTGTGCTCAGAACCCTGCACCTAAGAATGCCCATCCTACTACGCCACATTCTAGAACACCGTATCCAAGGAAACCGTATCCTAGGAAACCATGTCTCCTAGGAAACCATTGTGCTCAGAACCCTGCCCCTAAGAATGCCCATCCTACCACGCCACATTCTAGAACACCGTATCCAAGGAAACCGTATCCTTGGAAACCGTATCCTAGGAAACCATGTCTCCTAGGAAACCATTGTGCTCTGAACCCTGCCCCTAAGAATGCCCATCCTACCACGCCACATTCTAGAACACCGTATCCAAGGAAACCGTATCCTTGGAAACCGTATCCTAGGAAACCATGTCTCCTAGGAAACCATTGTGCTCAGAACCCTGCACCTAAGAATGCCCATCCTACCACGCCACATTCTAGAACACCGTATCCAAGGAAACCGTATCCTTGGAAACCGTATCCTAGGAAACCATGTCTCCTAGGAAACCATTGTGCTCAGAACCCTGCCCCTAAGAATGCCCATCCTACAACGTCACATTCTAGAACACCGTATCCAAGGAGACCGTATACTTGGAAACCGTATCCTAGGAAACCATGTCTCCTAGGAAACCATTATGCTCAGAACCCTGCACCTAAGAATGCCCATCCTACAACGCCACATTCTAGAACACCGTATCCAAGGAAACCGTATCCTTGGAAACCGTATCCTAGGAAACCATGTCTCCTAGGAAACCATTGTGCTCAGAACCCTGCACCTAAGAATGCCCATCCTACAACGCCACATTCTAGAACACCGTATCCAAGGAAACCGTATCCTAGGAAACCATGTCTCCTAGGAAACCATTGTGCTCAGAACCCTGCCCCTAAGAATGCCCATCCTATCACGCCACATTCTAGAACACCGTATCCAAGGAAACCGTATCCTTGGAAACCGTATCCTAGGAAACCATGTCTCCTAGGAAACCATTGTGCTCAGAACCCTGCCCCTAAGAATGCCCATCCTATCACGCCACATTCTAGAAAACCGTATCCTTGGAAACCGTATCCTAGGAAACCATGTCTCCTAGGAAACCATTGTGCTCCGAACCCTGCCCCTAAGAATGCCCATCCTACCACGCCACATTCTAGAACACCGTATCCATGGAAACCGTATCCTAGGAAACCATGTCTCCTAGGAAACCATTGTGCTCAGAACCCTGCCCCTAAGAATGCCCATCCTACCACGCCACATTCTAGAACACCGTATCCAAGGAAACCGTATCCTTGGACACCGTATCCTAGGAAAGCATGTCTCCTAGGAAACCATTGTGCTCAGAACCCTGCCCCTAAGAATGCCCATCCTACCACGCCACATTCTAGAACACCGTATCCAAGGAAACCGTATCCTTGGAAACCGTATCCTAGGAAACCATGTCTCCTAGGAAACCATTTTGCTCGGAACCCTGCACCTAAGAATGCCCATCCTACAACGCCACATTCTAGAACACCGTATCCAAGGAAACCGTATCCTAGGAAACCATGTCTCCTAGGAAACCATTGTGCTCCGAACCCTGCCCCTAAGAATGCCCATCCTACCACGCCACATTCTAGAACACCGTATCCAAGAAAACCGTATCCTTGGAAACCGTATCCTAGGAAAACATGTCTCCTAGGAAACCATTGTGCTCAGAACCCTGCCCCTAAGAATGCCCATCCTACCACGCCACATTCTAGAACACCGTATCCAAGGAAACCGTATCCATGGAAACCGTATCCTAGGAAACCATGTCTCCTAGGAAACCATTGTGCTCAAAACCCTGCCCCTAAGAATGCCCATCCTACCACGCCACATTCTAGAACACCGTATCCAAGGAAACCGTATCCTTGGAAACCGTATCCTAGGAAACCATGTCTCCTAGGAAACCATTGTGCTCAGAACCCTGCACCTAAGAATGCCCATCCTACCACGCCACATTCTAGAACACCGTATCCAAGGAAACCGTATCCTTGGAAACCGTATCCTAGGAAACCATGTCTCCTAGGAAACCATTGTGCTCAGAACCCTGCCCCTAAGAATGCCCATCCTACCACGTCACATTCTAGAACACCGTATCCAAGGAGACCGTATACTTGGAAACTGTATCCTAGGAAACCATGTGTCCTAGGAAACCATTGTGCTCAGAACCCTGCACCTAAGAATGCCCATCCTACCACGCCACATTCTAGAACACCGTATCCAAGGAAACCGTATCCTTGGAAACCGTATCCTAGGAAACCATGTCTCCTAGGAAACCATTGTGCTCAGAACCCTGCACGTAAGAATGCCCATCCTAAAACGCCACATTCTAGAACACCGTATCCAAGGAAACCGTATCCTAGGAAACCATGTCTCCTAGGAAACCATTGTGCTCAGAACCCTGCCCCTAAGAATGCCCATCCTATCACGCCACATTCTAGAACACCGTATCCAAGGAAACCGTATCCTTGGAAACCGTATCCTAGGAAACCATGTCTCCTAGGAAACCATTGTGCTCAGAACCCTGCCCCTAAGAATGCCCATCCTACAACGCCACATTCTAGAACACCGTATCCAAGGAAACCGTATCCTTGGAAACCGTATCCTAGGAAACCATGTCTCCTAGGAAACGATTGTGCTCAGAACCCTGCACCTAAGAATGCCCATCCTACAACGCCACATTCTAGAACACCGTATCCAAGGAAACCGTATCCTAGGAAACCATGTCTCCTAGGAAACCATTGTGCTCAGAACCCTGCCCCTAAGAATGCCCATCCTACCACGCCACATTCTAGAACACCGTATGCAAGGAAACCGTATCCTTGGAAACCGTATCCTAGGAAACCATGTCTCCTAGGAAACCATTGTGCTCAGAACCCTGCCCCTAAGAATGCCCATCCTACCACGCCACATTCTAGAACACCGTATCCAAGGAAACCGTATCCTTGGAAACCGTATCCTAGGAAACCATGTCTCCTAGGAAACCATTGTGCTCAGAACCCTGCACCTAAGAATGCCCATCCTACCACGCCACATTCTAGAACACCGTATCCAAGGAAACCGTATACTTGGAAACCGTATCCTAGGAAACCATGTCTCCTAGGAAACCATTATGCTCAGAACCCTGCACCTAAGAATGCCCATCCTACAACGCCACATTCTAGAACACCGTATCCAAGGAAACCGTATCCTTGGAAACCGTATCCTAGGAAACCATGTCTCCTAGGAAACCATTGTGCTCAGAACCCTGCACCTAAGAATGCCCATCCTACAACGCCACATTCTAGAACACCGTATCCAAGGAAACCGTATCCTAGGAAACCATGTCTCCTAGGAAACCATTGTGCTCAGAACCCTGCCCCTAAGAATGCCCATCCTATCACGCCACATTCTAGAACACCGTATCCAAGGAAACCGTATCCTTGGAAACCGTATTCTAGGAAACCATGTCTCCTAGGAAACCATTGTGCTCAGAACCCTGCCCCTAAGAATGCCCATCCTACCACGCCACATTCTAGAACACCGTATCCAAGGAAACCGTATCCTAGGAAACCATGTCTCCTAGGAAACCATTGTGCTCAGAACCCTGCCCCTAAGAATGCCCATCCTACCACGCCACATTCTAGAACACCGTATCCAAGGAAACCGTATCCTTGGAAACCGTATCCTAGGAAACCATGTCTCCTAGGAAACCATTGTGCTCAGAACCCTGCCCCTAAGAATGCCCATCCTACCACGCCACATTCTAGAACACCGTATCCAAGAAAACCGTATCCTTGGAAACCGTATCCTAGGAAAACATGTCTCCTAGGAAACCATTGTGCTCAGAACCCTGCCCCTAAGAATGCCCATCCTACCACGCCACATTCTAGAACACCGTATCCAAGGAAACCGTATCCATGGAAACCGTATCCTAGGAAACCATGTCTCCTAGGAAACCATTGTGCTCAAAACCCTGCCCCTAAGAATGCCCATCCTACCACGCCACATTCTAGAATACCGTATCCAAGGAAACCGTATCCTTGGAAACCGTATCCTAGGAAACCATGTCTCCTAGGAAACCATTGTGCTCAGAACCCTGCACCTAAGAATGCCCATCCTACCACGCCACATTCTAGAACACCGTATCCAAGGAAACCGTATCCTTGGAAACCGTATCCTAGGAAACCATGTCTCCTAGGAAACCATTGTGCTCAGAACCCTGCCCCTAAGAATGCCCATCCTACCACGTCACATTCTAGAACACCGTATCCAAGGAGACCGTATACTTGGAAACCGTATCCTAGGAAACCATGTCTCCTAGGAAACCATTGTGCTCAGAACCCTGCACCTAAGAATGCCCATCCTACAACGCCACATTCTAGAACACCGTATCCAAGGAAACCGTATCCTTGGAAACCGTATCCTAGGAAACCATGTCTCCTAGGAAACCATTGTGCTCAGAACCCTGCACGTAAGAATGCCCATCCTAAAACGCCACATTCTAGAACACCGTATCCAAGGAAACCGTATCCTAGGAAACCATGTCTCCTAGGAAACCATTGTGCTCAGAACCCTGCCCCTAAGAATGCCCATCCTATCACGCCACATTCTAGAACACCGTATCCAAGGAAACCGTATCCTAGGAAACCATGTCTCCTAGGAAACCATTGTGCTCAGAACCCTGCCCCTAAGAATGCCCATCCTACCACGCCACATTCTAGAACACCGTATCCAAGGAAACCGTATCCTTGGAAACCGTATCCTAGGAAACCATGTCTCCTAGGAAACCATTGTGCTCAGAACCCTGCCCCTAAGAATGCCCATCCTACCACGCCACATTCTAGAACACCGTATCCAAGGAAACCGTATCCTTGGAAACCGTATCCTAGGAAACCATGTCTCCTAGGAAACCATTGTGCTCAGAACCCTGCACCTAAGAATGCCCATCCTACCACGCCACATTCTAGAACACCGTATCCAAAGAAACCGTATACTTGGAAACCGTATCCTAGGAAACCATGTCTCCTAGGAAACCATTATGCTCAGAACCCTGCACCTAAGAATGCCCATCCTACAACGCCACATTCTAGAACACCGTATCCAAGGAAACCGTATCCTTGGAAACCGTATCCTAGGAAACCATGTCTCCTAGGAAACCATTGTGCTCAGAACCCTGCACCTAAGAATGCCCATCCTACAACGCCACATTCTAGAACACCGTATCCAAGGAAACCGTATCCTAGGAAACCATGTCTCCTAGGAAACCATTGTGCTCAGAACCCTGCCCCTAAGAATGCCCATCCTATCACGCCACATTCTAGAACACCGTATCCAAGGAAACCGTATCCTTGGAAACCGTATCCTAGGAAACCATGTCTCCTAGGAAACCATTGTGCTCAGAACCCTGGCCCTAAGAATGCCCATCCTATCACGCCACATTCTAGAACACCGTATCCTTGGAAACCGTATCCTAGGAAACCATGTCTCCTAGGAAACCATTGTGCTCCGAACCCTGCCCCTAAGAATGCCCATCCTACCACGCCACATTCTAGAACACCGTATCCATGGAAACCGTATCCTAGGAAACCATGTCTCCTAGGAAACCATTGTGCTCAGAACCCTGCCCCTAAGAATGCCCATCCTACCACGGCACATTCTAGAACACCGTATCCAAGGAAACCGTATCCTAGGAAACCATGTCTCCTAGGAAACCATTGTGCTCAGAACCCTGCCCCTAAGAATGCCCATCCTACCACGCCACATTCTAGAACACCGTATCCAAGGAAACCGTATCCTTGGAAACCGTATCCTAGGAAACCATGTCTCCTAGGAAACCATTGTGCTCAGAACCCTGCCCCTAAGAATGCCCATCCTACCACGCCACATTCTAGAACACCGTATCCAAGGAAACCGTATCCTTGGAAACCGTATCCTAGGAAACCATGTCTCCTAGGAAACCATTGTGCTCAGAACCCTGCCCCTAAGAATGCCCATCCTACCACGCCACATTCTAGAACACCGTATCCAAGAAAACCGTATCCTTGGAAACCGTATCCTAGGAAAACATGTCTCCTAGGAAACGATTGTGCTCAGAACCCTGCACCTAAGAATGCCCATCCTACCACGCCACATTCTAGAACACCGTATCCAAGGAAACCGTATCCATGGAAACCGTATCCTAGGAAACCATATCTCCTAGGAAACCATTGTGCTCAAAACCCTGCCCCTAAGAATGCCCATCCTACCACGCCACATTCTAGAACACCGTATCCAAGGAAACCGTATCCTTGGAAACCGTATCCTAGGAAACCATGTCTCCTAGGAAACCATTGTGCTCAGAACCCTGCACCTAAGAATGCCCATCCTACCACGCCACATTCTAGAACACCGTATCGAAGGAAACCGTATCCTTGGAAACCGTATCCTAGGAAACCATGTCTCCTAGGAAACCATTGTGCTCAGAACCCTGCCCCTAAGAATGCCCATCCTACCACGTCACATTCTAGAACACCGTATCCAAGGAGACCGTATACTTGGAAACCGTATCCTAGGAAACCATGTCTCCTAGGAAACCATTGTGCTCAGAACCCTGCACCTAAGAATGCCCATCCTACAACGCCACATTCTAGAACACCGTATCCAAGGAAACCGTATCCTTGGAAACCGTATCCTAGGAAACCATGTCTCCTAGGAAACCATTGTGCTCAGAACCCTGCACGTAAGAATGCCCATCCTACAACGCCACATTCTAGAACACCGTATCCAAGGAAACCGTATCCTAGGAAACCATGTCTCCTAGGAAACCATTGTGCTCAGAACCCTGCCCCTAAGAATGCCCATCCTATCACGCCACATTCTAGAACACCGTATCCAAGGAAACCGTATCCTTGGAAACCGTATCCTAGGAAACCATGTCTCCTAGGAAACCATTGTGCTCAGAACCCTGCCCCTAAGAATGCCCATCCTACAACGCCACATTCTAGAACACCGTATCCAAGGAAACCGTATCCTTGGAAACCGTATCCTAGGAAACCATGTCTCCTAGGAAACCATTGTGCTCAGAACCCTGCACCTAAGAATGCCCATCCTACAACGCCACATTCTAGAACACCGTATCCAAGGAAACCGTATCCTAGGAAACCATGTCTCCTAGGAAACCATTGTGCTCAGAACCCTGCCCCTAAGAATGCCCATCCTACCACGCCACATTCTAGAACACCGTATCCAAGGAAACCGTATCCTTGGAAACCGTATCCTAGGAAACCATGTCTCCTAGGAAACCATTGTGCTCAGAACCCTGCCCCTAAGAATGCCCATCCTACCACGCCACATTCTAGAACACCGTATCCAAGGAAACCGTATCCTTGGAAACCGTATCCTAGGAAACCATGTCTCCTAGGAAACCATTGTGCTCAGAACCCTGCACCTAAGAATGCCCATCCTACCACGCCACATTCTAGAACACCGTATCCAAGGAAACCGTATCCTTGGAAACCGTATCCTAGGAAACCATGTCTCCTAGGAAACCATTGTGCTCAGAACCCTGCCCCTAAGAATGCCCATCCTACCACGTCACATTCTAGAACACCGTATCCAAGGAGACCGTATACTTGGAAACCGTATCCTAGGAAACCATGTCTCCTAGGAAACCATTGTGCTCAGAACCCTGCACCTAAGAATGCCCATCCTACCACGCCACATTCTAGAACACCGTATCCAAGGAAACCGTATCCTTGGAAACCGTATCCTAGGAAACCATGTCTCCTAGGAAACCATTGTGCTCAGAACCCTGCCCCTAAGAATGCCCATCCTATCACGCCACATTCTAGAACACCGTATCCTTGGAAACCGTATCCTAGGAAACCATGTCTCCTAGGAAACCATTGTGCTCCGAACCCTGCCCCTAAGAATGCCCATCCTACCACGCCACATTCTAGAACACCGTATCCAAGGAAACCGTATCCTTGGAAACCGTATCCTAGGAAACCATGTCTCCTAGGAAACCATTGTGCTCAGAACCCTGCCCCTAAGAATGCCCATCCTACCACGCCACATTCTAGAACACTGTATCCAAGGAAACCGTATCCTTGGAAACCGTATCCTAGGAAACCATGTCTCCTAGGAAACCATTGTGCTCAGAACCCTGCACCTAAGAATGCCCATCCTACCACGCCACATTCTAGAACACCGTATCCAAGGAAACCGTATCCTTGGAAACCGTATCCTAGGAAACCATGTCTCCTAGGAAACCATTGTGCTCAGAACCCTGCCCCTAAGAATGCCCATCCTACCACGCCACATTCTAGAACACCGTATCCAAGGAAACCGTATCCTTGGAAACCGTATCCTAGGAAACCATGTCTCCTAGGAAACCATTGTGCTCAGAACCCTGCACCTCAGAATGCCCATCCTACCACGCCACATTCTAGAACACCGTATCCAAGGAAACCGTATCCTAGGAAACCATGTCTCCTAGGAAACCATTGTGCTCAGAACCCTGCCCCTAAGAATGCCCATCCTATCACGCCACATTCTAGAACACCGTATCCAAGGAAACCGTATCCTTGGAAACCGTATCCTAGGAAACCATGTCTCCTAGGAAACCATTGTGCTCAGAACCCTGCCCCTAAGAATGCCCATCCTATCACGCCACATTCTAGAACACCGTATCCTTGGAAACCGTATCCTAGGAAACCATGTCTCCTAGGAAACCATTGTGCTCCGAACCCTGCCCCTAAGAATGCCCATCCTACCACGCCACATTCTAGAACACCGTATCCATGGAAACCGTATCCTAGGAAACCATGTCTCCTAGGAAACCATTGTGCTCAGAACCCTGCCCCTAAGAATGCCCATCCTACCACGCCACATTCTAGAACACCGTATCCAAGGAAACCGTATCCTTGGAAACCGTATCCTAGGAAAGCATGTCTCCTAGGAAACCATTGTGCTCAGAACCCTGTCCCTAAGAATGCCCATCCTACCACGCCACATTCTAGAACACCGTATCCAAGGAAACCGTATCCTTGGAAACCGTATCCTAGGAAACCATGTCTCCTAGGAAACCATTTTGCTCGGAACCCTGCACCTAAGAATGCCCATCCTACAACGCCACATTCTAGAACACCGTATCCAAGGAAACCGTATCCTAGGAAACCATGTCTCCTAGGAAACCATTGTGCTCCGAACCCTGCCCCTAAGAATGCCCATCCTACCACGCCACATTCTAGAACACCGTATCCAAGAAAACCGTATCCTTGGAAACCGTATCCTAGGAAAACATGTCTCCTAGGAAACCATTGTGCTCAGAACCCTGCCCCTAAGAATGCCCATCCTACCACGCCACATTCTAGAACACCGTATCCACGAAACCGTATCCATGGAAACCGTATCCTAGGAAACCATGTCTCCTAGGAAACCATTGTGCTCAAAACCCTGCCCCTAAGAATGCCCATCCTACCACGCCACATTCTAGAACACCGTATCCAAGGAAACCGTATCCTTGGAAACCGTATCCTAGGAAACCATGTCTCCTAGGAAACCATTGTGCTCAGAACCCTGCACCTAAGAATGCCCATCCTACCACGCCACATTCTAGAACACCGTATCCAAGGAAACCGTATCCTTGGAAACCGTATCCTAGGAAACCATGTCTCCTAGGAAACCATTGTGCTCAGAACCCTGCCCCTAAGAATGCCCATCCTACCACGTCACATTCTAGAACACCGTATCCAAGGAGACCGTATACTTGGAAACCGTATCCTAGGAAACCATGTCTCCTAGGAAACCATTGTGCTCAGAACCCTGCACCTAAGAATGCCCATCCTACAACGCCACATTCTAGAACACCGTATCCAAGGAAACCGTATCCTTGGAAACCGTATCCTAGGAAACCATGTCTCCTAGGAAACCATTGTGCTCAGAACCCTGCACGTAAGAATGCCCATCCTACAACGCCACATTCTAGAACACCGTATCCAAGGAAACCGTATCCTAGGAAACCATGTCTCCTAGGAAACCATTGTGCTCAGAACCCTGCCCCTAAGAATGCCCATCCTATCACGCCACATTCTAGAACACCGTATCCAAGGAAACCGTATCCTTGGAAACCGTATCCTAGGAAACCATGTCTCCTAGGAAACCATTGTGCTCAGAACCCTGCCCCTAAGAATGCCCATCCTACAACGCCACATTCTAGAACACCGTATCCAAGGAAACCGTATCCTTGGAAACCGTATCCTAGGAAACCATGTCTCCTAGGAAACCATTGTGCTCAGAACCCTGCACCTAAGAATGCCCATCCTACAACGCCACATTCTAGAACACCGTATCCAAGGAAACCGTATCCTAGGAAACCATGTCTCCTAGGAAACCATTGTGCTCAGAACCCTGCCCCTAAGAATGCCCATCCTACCACGCCACATTCTAGAACACCGTATCCAAGGAAACCGTATCCTTGGAAACCGTATCCTAGGAAACCATGTCTCCTAGGAAACCATTGTGCTCAGAACCCTGCCCCTAAGAATGCCCATCCTACCACGCCACATTCTAGAACACCGTATCCAAGGAAAACGTATCCTTGGAAACCGTATCCTAGGAAACCATGTCTCCTAGGAAACCATTGTGCTCAGAACCCTGCACCTAAGAATGCCCATCCTACCACGCCACATTCTAGAACACCGTATCCAAGGAAACCGTATCCTTGGAAACCGTATCCTAGGAAACCATGTCTCCTAGGAAACCATTGTGCTCAGAACCCTGCCCCTAAGAATGCCCATCCTACCACGTCACATTCTAGAACACCGTATCCAAGGAGACCGTATACTTGGAAACCGTATCCTAGGAAACCATGTCTCCTAGGAAACCATTATGCTCAGAACCCTGCACCTAAGAATGCCCATCCTACAACGCCACATTCTAGAACACCGTATCCAAGGAAACCGTATCCTTGGAAACCGTATCCTAGGAAACCATGTCTCCTAGGAAACCATTGTGCTCAGAACCCTGCACCTAAGAATGCCCATCCTACAACGCCACATTCTAGAACACCGTATCCAAGGAAACCGTATCCTAGGAAACCATGTCTCCTAGGAAACCATTGTGCTCAGAACCCTGCCCCTAAGAATGCCCATCCTATCACGCCACATTCTAGAACACCGTATCCAAGGAAACCGTATCCTTGGAAACCGTATCCTAGGAAACCATGTCTCCTAGGAAACCATTGTGCTCAGAACCCTGCCCCTAAGAATGCCCATCCTATCACGCCACATTCTAGAACACCGTATCCTTGGAAACCGTATCCTAGGAAACCATGTCTCCTAGGAAACCATTGTGCTCCGAACCCTGCCCCTAAGAATGCCCATCCTACCACGCCACATTCTAGAACACCGTATCCATGGAAACCGTATCCTAGGAAACCATGTCTCCTCGGAAACCATTGTGCTCAGAACCCTGCCCCTAAGAATGCCCATCCTACCACGCCACATTCTAGAACACCGTATCCAAGGAAACCGTATCCTTGGAAACCGTATCCTAGGAAAGCATGTCTCCTAGGAAACCATTGTGCTCAGAACCCTGCCCCTAAGAATGCCCATCCTACCACGCCACATTCTAGAACACCGTATCCAAGGAAACCGTATCCTTGGAAACCGTATCCTAGGAAGCCATGTCTCCTAGGAAACCATTGTGCTCAGAACCCTGCCCCTAAGAATGCCCATCCTACCACGCCACATTCTAGAACACCGTATCCAGGAAACCGTATCCATGGAAACCGTATCCTAGGAAACCATGTCTCCTAGGAAACCATTGTGCTCAAAACCCTGCCCCTAAGAATGCCCATCCTACCACGCCACATTCTAGAACACCGTATCCAAGGAAACCGTATCCTTGGAAACCGTATCCTAGGAAACCATGTCTCCTAGGAAACCATTGTGCTCAGAACCCTGCACCTAAGAATGCCCATCCTACCACGCCACATTCTAGAACACCGTATCCAAGGAAACCGTATCCTTGGAAACCGTATCCTAGGAAACCATGTCTCCTAGGAAACCATTGTGCTCAGAACCCTGCCCCTAAGAATGCCCATCCTACCACGTCACATTCTAGAACACCGTATCCAAGGAGACCGTATACTTGGAAACCGTATCCTAGGAAACCATGTCTCCTAGGAAACCATTGTGCTCAGAACCCTGCACCTAAGAATGCCCATCCTACAACGCCACATTCTAGAACACCGTATCCAAGGAAACCGTATCCTTGGAAACCGTATCCTAGGAAACCATGTCTCCTAGGAAACCATTGTGCTCAGAACCCTGCACGTAAGAATGCCCATCCTACAACGCCACATTCTAGAACACCGTATCCAAGGAAACCGTATCCTAGGAAACCATGTCTCCTAGGAAACCATTGTGCTCAGAACCCTGCCCCTAAGAATGCCCATCCTATCACGCCACATTCTAGAACACCGTATCCAAGGAAACCGTATCCTTGGAAACCGTATCCTAGGAAACCATGTCTCCTAGGAAACCATTGTGCTCAGAACCCTGCCCCTAAGAATGCCCATCCTACAACGCCACATTCTAGAACACCGTATCCAAGGAAACCGTATCCTTGGAAACCGTATCCTAGGAAACCATGTCTCCTAGGAAACCATTGTGCTCAGAACCCTGCACCTAAGAATGCCCATCCTACAACGCCACATTCTAGAACACCGTATCCAAGGAAACCGTATCCTAGGAAACCATGTCTCCTAGGAAACCATTGTGCTCAGAACCCTGCCCCTAAGAATGCCCATCCTACCACGCCACATTCTAGAACACCGTATCCAAGGAAACCGTATCCTTGGAAACCGTATCCTAGGAAACCATGTCTCCTAGGAAACCATTGTGCTCAGAACCCTGCCCCTAAGAATGCCCATCCTACCACGCCACATTCTAGAACACCGTATCCAAGGAAACCGTATCCTTGGAAACCGTATCCTAGGAAACCATGTCTCCTAGGAAACCATTGTGCTCAGAACCCTGCACCTAAGAATGCCCATCCTACCACGCCACATTCTAGAACACCGTATCCAAGGAAACCGTATCCTTGGAAACCGTATCCTAGGAAACCATGTCTCCTAGGAAACCATTGTGCTCAGAACCCTGCCCCTAAGAATGCCCATCCTACCACGTCACATTCTAGAACACCGTATCCAAGGAGACCGTATACTTGGAAACCGTATCCTAGGAAACCATGTCTCCTAGGAAACCATTATGCTCAGAACCCTGCACCTAAGAATGCCCATCCTACAACGCCACATTCTAGAACACCGTATCCAAGGAAACCGTATCCTTGGAAACCGTATCCTAGGAAACCATGTCTCCTAGGAAACCATTGTGCTCAGAACCCTGCACCTAAGAATGCCCATCCTACAACGCCACATTCTAGAACACCGTATCCAAGGAAACCGTATCCTAGGAAACCATGTCTCCTAGGAAACCATTGTGCTCAGAACCCTGCCCCTAAGAATGCCCATCCTATCACGCCACATTCTAGAACACCGTATCCAAGGAAACCGTATCCTTGGAAACCGTATCCTAGGAAACCATGTCTCCTAGGAAACCATTGTGCTCAGAACCCTGCCCCTAAGAATGCCCATCCTATCACGCCACATTCTAGAACACCGTATCCTTGGAAACCGTATCCTAGGAAACCATGTCTCCTAGGAAACCATTGTGCTCCGAACCCTGCCCCTAAGAATGCCCATCCTACCACGCCACATTCTAGAACACCGTATCCATGGAAACCGTATCCTAGGAAACCATGTCTCCTCGGAAACCATTGTGCTCAGAACCCTGCCCCTAAGAATGCCCATCCTACCACGCCACATTCTAGAACACCGTATCCAAGGAAACCGTATCCTTGGAAACCGTATCCTAGGAAAGCATGTCTCCTAGGAAACCATTGTGCTCAGAACCCTGCCCCTAAGAATGCCCATCCTACCACGCCACATTCTAGAACACCGTATCCAAGGAAACCGTATCCTTGGAAACCGTATCCTAGGAAGCCATGTCTCCTAGGAAACCATTGTGCTCAGAACCCTGCCCCTAAGAATGCCCATCCTACCACGCCACATTCTAGAACACCGTATCCAGGAAACCGTATCCATGGAAACCGTATCCTAGGAAACCATGTCTCCTAGGAAACCATTGTGCTCAAAACCCTGCCCCTAAGAATGCCCATCCTACCACGCCACATTCTAGAACACCGTATCCAAGGAAACCGTATCCTTGGAAACCGTATCCTAGGAAACCATGTCTCCTAGGAAACCATTGTGCTCAGAACCCTGCACCTAAGAATGCCCATCCTACCACGCCACATTCTAGAACACCGTATCCAAGGAAACCGTATCCTTGGAAACCGTATCCTAGGAAACCATGTCTCCTAGGAAACCATTGTGCTCAGAACCCTGCCCCTAAGAATGCCCATCCTACCACGTCACATTCTAGAACACCGTATCCAAGGAGACCGTATACTTGGAAACCGTATCCTAGGAAACCATGTCTCCTAGGAAACCATTGTGCTCAGAACCCTGCACCTAAGAATGCCCATCCTACAACGCCACATTCTAGAACACCGTATCCAAGGAAACCGTATCCTTGGAAACCGTATCCTAGGAAACCATGTCTCCTAGGAAACCATTGTGCTCAGAACCCTGCACGTAAGAATGCCCATCCTACAACGCCACATTCTAGAACACCGTATCCAAGGAAACCGTATCCTAGGAAACCATGTCTCCTAGGAAACCATTGTGCTCAGAACCCTGCCCCTAAGAATGCCCATCCTATCACGCCACATTCTAGAACACCGTATCCAAGGAAACCGTATCCTTGGAAACCGTATCCTAGGAAACCATGTCTCCTAGGAAACCATTGTGCTCAGAACCCTGCCCCTAAGAATGCCCATCCTACAACGCCACATTCTAGAACACCGTATCCAAGGAAACCGTATCCTTGGAAACCGTATCCTAGGAAACCATGTCTCCTAGGAAACCATTGTGCTCAGAAACCTGCACCTAAGAATGCCCATCCTACAACGCCACATTCTAGAACACCGTATCCAAGGAAACCGTATCCTAGGAAACCATGTCTCCTAGGAAACCATTGTGCTCAGAACCCTGCCCCTAAGAATGCCCATCCTACCACGCCACATTCTAGAACACCGTATCCAAGGAAACCGTATCCTTGGAAACCGTATCCTAGGAAACCATGTCTCCTAGGAAACCATTGTGCTCAGAACCCTGCCCCTAAGAATGCCCATCCTACCACGCCACATTCTAGAACACCGTATCCAAGGAAACCGTATCCTTGGAAACCGTATCCTAGGAAACCATGTCTCCTAGGAAACCATTGTGCTCAGAACCCTGCACCTAAGAATGCCCATCCTACCACGCCACATTCTAGAACACCGTATCCAAGGAAACCGTATCCTTGGAAACCGTATCCTAGGAAACCATGTCTCCTAGGAAACCATTGTGCTCAGAACCCTGCCCCTAAGAATGCCCATCCTACCACGTCACATTCTAGAACACCGTATCCAAGGAGACCGTATACTTGGAAACCGTATCCTAGGAAACCATGTCTCCTAGGAAACCATTATGCTCAGAACCCTGCACCTAAGAATGCCCATCCTACAACGCCACATTCTAGAACACCGTATCCAAGGACACCGTATCCTTGGAAACCGTATCCTAGGAAACCATGTCTCCTAGGAAACCATTGTGCTCAGAACCCTGCACCTAAGAATGCCCATCCTACAACGCCACATTCTAGAACACCGTATCCAAGGAAACCGTATCCTAGGAAACCATGTCTCCTAGGAAACCATTGTGCTCAGAACCCTGCCCCTAAGAATGCCCATCCTATCACGCCACATTCTAGAACACCGTATCCAAGGAAACCGTATCCTTGGAAACCGTATCCTAGGAAACCATGTCTCCTAGGAAACCATTGTGCTCAGAACCCTGCCCCTAAGAATGCCCATCCTATCACGCCACATTCTAGAACACCGTATCCTTGGAAACCGTATCCTAGCAAACCATGTCTCCTAGGAAACCATTGTGCTCCAAACCCTGCCCCTAAGAATGCCCATCCTACCACGCCACATTCTAGAACACCGTATCCATGGAAACCGTATCCTAGGAAACCATGTCTCCTAGGAAACCATTGTGCTCAGAACCCTGCCCCTAAGAATGCCCATCCTACCACGCCACATTCTAGAACACCGTATCCAAGGAAACCGTATCCTTGGAAACCGTATCCTAGGAAAGCATGTCTCCTAGGAAACCATTGTGCTCAGAACCCTGCCCCTAAGAATGCCCATCCTACCACGCCACATTCTAGAACACCGTATCCAAGGAAACCGTATCCTTGGAAACCGTATCCTAGGAAGCCATGTCTCCTAGGAAACCATTTTGCTCGGAACCCTGCACCTAAGAATGCCCATCCTACAACGCCACATTCTAGAACACCGTATCCAAGGAAACCGTATCCTAGGAAACCATGTCTCCTAGGAAACCATTGTGCTCCGAACCCTGCCCCTAAGAATGCCCATCCTACCACGCCACATTCTAGAACACCGTATCCAAGAAAACCGTATCCTTGGAAACCGTATCCTAGGAAAACATGTCTCCTAGGAAACCATTGTGCTCAGAACCCTGCCCCTAAGAATGCCCATCCTACCACGCCACATTCTAGAACACCGTATCCAAGGAAACCGTATCCATGGAAACCGTATCCTAGGAAACCATGTCTCCTAGGAAACCATTGTGCTCAAAACCCTGCCCCTAAGAATGCCCATCCTACCACGCCACATTCTAGAACACCGTATCCAAGGAAACCGTATCCTTGGAAACCGTATCCTAGGAAACCATGTCTCCTAGGAAACCATTGTGCTCAGAACCCTGCACCTAAGAATGCCCATCCTACAACGCCACATTCTAGAACACCGTAACCTTGGAAACCGTATCCTAGGAAACCATGTCTCCTAGGAAACCATTGTGCTCAAAACCCTGCCCCTAAGAATGCCCATCCTACCACGCCACATTCTAGAACACCGTATCCAAGGAAACCGTATCCTTGGAAACCGTATCCTAGGAAACCATGTCTCCTAGGAAACCATTGTGCTCAGAACCCTGCACCTAAGAATGCCCATCCTACAACGCCACATTCTAGAACACCGTAACCTTGGAAACCGTATCCTAGGAAACCATGTCTCCTAGGAAACCATTGTGCTCAGAACCCTGCCCCTAAGATTGCCCATCCTACAACGCCGCATTCTAGAACACCGTATCCAAGGAAACCGTATCCTTGGAAACCGTATCCTAGGAAACCATGTCTCCTAGGAAACCATTGTGCTCAAAACCCTGCCCCTAAAAATGCCCATCCTACCACGCCACATTCTAGAACACCGTATCCAAGGAAACCATATCCTTGGAAACCGTATCCTAGGAAACCATGTCTCCTAGGAAACCATTGTGCTCAGAACCCTGCCCCTAAGAATGCCCATCCTACCACGCCACATTCTAGAACACCGTATCCAAGGAAACCGTATCCTTGGAAACCGTATCCTAGGAAACCATGTCTCCTAGGAAACCATTGTGCTCAGAACCCTGCCCCTAAGAATGCCCATCCTATCACGCCACATTCTAGAACACCGTATCCTTGGAAACCGTATCCTAGGAAACCATGTCTCCTAGGAAACCATTGTGCTCCGAACCCTGCCCCTAAGAATGCCCATCCTACCACGCCACATTCTAGAACACCGTATCCAAGGAAACCGTATCCTTGGAAACCGTATCCTAGGAAACCATGTCTCCTAGGAAACCATTGTGCTCAGAACCCTGCCCCTAAGAATGCCCATCCTACCACGCCACATTCTAGAACACCGTATCCAAGGAAACCGTATCCTTGGAAACCGTATCCTAGGAAACCATGTCTCCTAGGAAACCATTTTGCTCAGAGAACCCTGCACCTAAGAATGCCCATCCTACAACGCCACATTCTAGAACACCGTATCCAAGGAAACCGTATCCTAGGAAACCATGTCTCCTAGGAAACCATTGTGCTCCGAACCCTGCCCCTAAGAATGCCCATCCTACCACGCCACATTCTAGAACACCGTATCCAAGAAAACCGTATCCTTGGAAACCGTATCCTAGGAAAACATGTCTCCTAGGAAACCATTGTGCTCAGAACCCTGCCCCTAAGAATGCCCATCCTACCACGCCACATTCTAGAACAACTTATCCAAGGAAACCGTATCCATGGAAACCGTATCCTAGGAAACCATGTCTCCTAGGAAACCATTGTGCTCAAAACCCTGCCCCTAAGAATGCCCATTCTACCACGCCACATTCTACAACACCGTATCCAAGGAAACCGTATCCTTGGAAACCGTATCCTAGGAAACCATGTCTCCTAGGAAACCATTGTGCTCAGAACCCTGCACCTAAGAATTCCCATCCTACAACGCCACATTCTAGAACACCGTAACCTTGGAAACCGTATCCTAGGAAACCATGTCTCCTAGGAAACTATTGTGCTCAGAACCCTGCCCCTAAGATTGCCCATCCTACAACGCCGCATTCTAGAACACCGTATCCAAGGAAACCGTATCCTTGGAAACCGTATCCTAGGAAACCATGTCTCCTAGGAAACCATTGTGCTCAAAACCCTGCCCCTAAGAATGCCCATCCTACCACGCCACATTCTAGAACACCGTATCCAAGGAAACCGTATCCTTGGAAACCGTATCCTAGGAAACCATGTCTCCTAGGAAAGCATTGTGCTCAAAACCCTGCCCCTAAGAATGCCCATCCTACCACGCCACATTCTAGAACACCGTATCGAAGGAAACCGTATCCTTGGAAACCGTATCCTAGGAAACCATGTCTCCTAGGAAACCATTGTGCTCAGAACCCTGTCCCTAAGAATGCCCATCCTACTACGCCACATTCTAGAACACCGTATCCAAGGAAACCGTATCCTTGGAAACCGTATCCTAGGAAACCATGTCTCCTAGGAAACCATTGTGCTCAAAACCCTGCCCCTAAGAATGCCCATCCTACCACGCCACATTCTAGAACACCGTATCGAAGGAAACCGTATCCTTGGAAACCGTATCCTAGGAAACCATGTCTCCTAGGAAACCATTGTGCTCAGAACCCTGCCCCTAAGAATGCCCATCCTACCACGCCACATTCTAGAACACCGTATCCAAGGAAACCGTATCCTTGGAAACCGTATCCTAGGAAACCATGTCTCCTAGGAAACCATTGTGCTCAGAACCCTGCCCCTAAGAATGCCCATCCTACCACGCCACATTCTAGAGCACCGTATCCAAGGAAACCGTATCCATGGAAACCGTATCCTAGGAAACCATGTCTCCTAGGAAACCATTGTGCTCAGAACCCTGCCCCTAAGAATGCCCATCCTACCACGCCACATGCTAGAACACCGTATCCAAGGAAACCGTATCCTAGGAAACCATGTCTCCTAGGAAACCATTGTGCTCAGAACCCTGCCCCTAAGAATGCCCATCCTACCACGCCACATTCTAGAACACCGTGTCCAAGGAAACCGTATCCTAGGAAACCATGTCTCCTAGGAAACCATTGTGCTCAGAACCCTGCCCCTAAGAATGCCCATCCTACCACGCCACATTCTAGAACACCGTATCCAAGGAAACCGTATCCTTGGAAACCGTATCCTAGGAAAACATGTCTCCTAGGAAACCATTGTGCTCAGAACCCTGCCCCTAAGAATGCCCATCCTACCACGCCACATTCTAGAACACCGTTTCCAAGGAAACCGTATCCTTGGAAACCATATCCTAGGAAACCATGTCTCCTAGGAAACCATTGTGCTCAGAACCCTGCCCCTAAGAATGCCCATCCTACCACGCCACATTCTATAACACCGTATCCAAGGAAACCGTATCCTTGGAAACCGTATCCTAGGAAACCATGTCTCCTAGGAAACCATTTTGCTCAGAACCCTGCACCTAAGAATGCCCATCCTACAACGCCAAATTCTAGAACACCGTATCCAAGGAAACCGTATCCTAGGAAACCATGTCTCCTAGGAAACCATTGTGCTCCGAACCCTGCCCCTAAGAATGCCCATCCTACCACGCCACATTCTAGAACACCGTATCCAAGAAAACCGTATCCTTGGAAACCGTATCCTAGGAAACCATGTCTCCTTGGAAACCTTATCCTAGGAAACCATGTCTCCTAGGAAACCATTGTGCTCAGAACCCTGCCCCTAAGAATGCCCATCCTACCACGCCACATTCTAGAACACCGTATCCAAGGAAACCGTATCCTAGGAAACCATGTCTCCTTGGAAACCATTTTGCTCAGAACCCTGCCCCTAAGAATGCCCATCCTACCACGCCACATTCTAGAACACCGTATCCAAGGAAACCGTATCCTTGGAAACCGTATCCTAGGAAACCATGTCTCCTAGGAAACCATTGTGCTCAGAACCCTGCACCTAAGAATGCCCATCCTACCACGCCACATTCTAGAACACCGTATCCAAGGAAACCGTATCCTTGGAAACCGTATCCTAGGAAACCATGTCTCCTAGGAAACCATTGTGCTCAGAACCCTGCCCCTAAGAATGCCCATCCTACCACGCCACATTCTAGAACACCGTATCCAAGGAAACCGTATCCTTGGAAAACGTATCCTAGGAAACCATGTCTCCTAGGAAACCATTGTCCTCAGAACCCTGCCCCTAAGAATGCCCATCCTACCACGCCACATTCTAGAACACCGTATCCAAGGAAACCGTATCCTTGGAAACCGTATCCTAGGAAACCATGTCTCCTAGGAAACCATTGTGCTCAGAACCCTGCCCCTAAGAATGCCCATCCTACCACGCCACATTCTAGAACACCGTATCCAAGGAAACCGTATCCTTGGAAACCGTATCCTAGGAAACCATGTCTCCTAGGAAACCATTGTCTCAGAACCCTGCCCCTAAGAATGCCCATCCTACCACGCCACATTCTAGAACACCGTATCCAAGGAAACCGTATCCTTGGAAACCGTATCCTAGGAAACCATGTCTCCTAGGAAACCATTGTGGTCAGAACCCTGCCCCTAAGAATGCCCATCCTACCACGCCACATTCTAGAACACCGTATCCAAGGAAACCGTACCCTTGGAAACCGTATCCTAGGAAACCATGTGTCCTAGGAAACCATTGTGCTCAGAACCCTGCACCTAAGAATGCCCATCCTACCACGCCACATTCTAGAACACCGTATCCAAGGAAACCGTATCCTTGGAAACCGTATCCTAGGAAACCATGTCTCCTTGGAAACCATTCTTCTCAGACCCTGCCCCTAAGAATGCCCATCCTACCACGCCACATTCTAGAACACCGTATCCAAGGAAACCGTATCCTTGGAAACCGTATCCTAGGAAACCATGTGTCCTAGGAAACCATGGTGCTCAGAACCCTGCCCCTAAGAATGCCCATCCTACCACGTCACATTCTAGAACACCGTATCCAAGGAGACCGTATACTTGGAAACCGTATCCTAGGAAACCATGTCTCCTAGGAAACCATTGTGCTCAGAACCCTGCACCTAAGAATGCCCATCCTACAACACCACATTCTAGAACACCGTATCCAAGGAAACCGTATCCTAGGAAACCATGTCTCCTAGGAAACCATTGTGCTCAGAACCCTGCCCCTAAGAATGCCCATCCTACCACGCCACATTCTAGAACACCGTATCCAAGGAAACCGTATCCTTGGAAACCGTATCCTAGGAAACCATGTCTCCTAGGAAACCATTGTGCTCAGAACCCTGCCCCTAAGAATGCCCATCCTACCACGCCACATTCTAGAACACCGTATCCAAGGAAACCGTACCCTTGGAAACCGTATCCTAGAAAACCATGTGTCCTAGGAAACCATTGTGCTCAGAACCCTGCACCTAAGAATGCCCATCCTACCACGCCACATTCTAGAACACCGTATCCAAGGAAACCGTATCCTTGGAAACCGTATCCTAGGAAACCATGTCTCCTTGGAAACCATTCTTCTCAGACCCTGCCCCTAAGAATGCCCATCCTACCACGCCACATTCTAGAACACCGTATCCAAGGAAACCGTATCCTTGGAAACCGTATCCTAGGAAACCATGTGTCCTAGGAAACCATGGTACTCAGAACCCTGCCCCTAAGAATGCCCATCCTACCACGTCACATTCTAGAACACCGTATCCAAGGAGACCGTATACTTGGAAACCGTATCCTAGGAAACCATGTCTCCTAGGAAACCATTGTGCTCAGAACCCTGCACCTAAGAATGCCCATCCTACAACGCCACATTCTAGAACACCGTATCCAAGGAAACCGTATCCTTGGAAACCGTATCCTAGGAAACCATGTCTCCTAGGAAACCATTGTGCTCAGAACCCTGCCCCTAAGAATGCCCATCCTACCACGCCACATTCTAGAACACCGTATCCAAGGAAACCGTATCCTTGGAACCGTATCCTAGGAAACCATGTCTCCTAGGAAACCATTGTGCTCAGAACCCTGCACCTAAGAATGCCCATCCTACCACGCCACATTCTAGAACACCGTATCCAAGGAAACCGTATCCTTGGAAACCGTATCCTAGGAAACCATGTCTCCTAGGAAACCATTGTGCTCAGAACCCTGCCCCTAAGAATGCCCATCCTACCACGCCACATTCTAGAACACCGTATCCAAGGAAACCGTACCCTTGGAAACCGTATCCTAGGAAACCATGTGTCCTAGGAAACCATTGTGCTCACAACCCTGCACCTAAGAATGCCCATCCTACCACGCCACATTCTAGAACACCGTATCCAAGGAAACCGTATCCTTGGAAACCGTATCCTAGGAAACCATGTCTCCTTGGAAACCATTCTTCTCAGACCCTGCCCCTAAGAATGCCCATCCTACCACGCCACATTCTAGAACACCGTATCCAAGGAAACCGTATCCTTGGAAACCGTATCCTAGGAAACCATGTGTCCTAGGAAACCATGGTGCTCAGAACCCTGCCCCTAAGAATGCCCATCCTACCACGTCACATTCTAGAACACCGTATCCAAGGAGACCGTATACTTGGAAACCGTATCCTAGGAAACCATGTCTCCTAGGAAACCATTGTGCTCAGAACCCTGCACCTAAGAATGCCCATCCTACAACGCCACATTCTAGAACACCGTATCCAAGGAAACCGTATCCTAGGAAACCATGTCTCCTAGGAAACCATTGTGCTCAGAACCCTGCCCCTAAGAATGCCCATCCTATCACGCCACATTCTAGAACACCGTATCCAAGGAAACCGTATCCTTGGAAACCGTATCCTAGGAAACCATGTCTCCTAGGAAACCATTGTGCTCAGAACCCTGCCCCTAAGAATGCCCATCCTATCACGCCACATTCTAGAACACCGTATCCAAGGAAACCGTATCCTTGGTAACCGTATCCTAGGAAACCATGTCTCCTAGGAAACCATTGTGCTCAGAACCCTGCCCCTAAGAATGCCCATCCTACCACGCCACATTCTAGAACACCGTATGCAAGGAAACCGTATCCTTGGAAACCGTATCCTAGGAAACCATGTCTCCTAGGAAACCATTGTGCTCAGAACCCTGCCCCTAAGAATGCCCATCCTACCACGCCACATTCTAGAACACCGTATCCAAGGAAACCGTATCCTTGGAAACCGTATCCTAGGAAACCATGTCTCCTAGGAAACCATTGTGCTCAGAACCCTGCACCTAAGAATGCCCATCCTACCACGCCACATTCTAGAACACCGTATCCAAGGAAACCGTATCCTTGGAAACCGTATCCTAGGAAATCATGTCTCCTAGGAAACCATTGTGCTCAGAACCCTGCCCCTAAGAATGCCCATCCTACCACGCCACATTCTAGAACACCGTATCCAAGGAAACCGTACCCTTGGAAACCGTATCCTAGGAAACCATGTGTCCTAGGAAACCATTGTGCTCAGAACCCTGCACCTAAGAATGCCCATCCTACCACGCCACATTCTAGAACACCGTATCCAAGGAAACCGTATTCTTGGAAACCGTATCCTAGGAAACCATGTCTCCTTGGAAACCATTCTTCTCAGACCCTGCCCCTAAGAATGCCCATCCTACCACGCCACATTCTAGAACACCGTATCCAAGGAAACCGTATCCTTGGAAACCGTATCCTAGGAAACCATGTCTCCTAGGAAACCATTGTGCTCAGAACCCTGCACCTAAGAATGCCCATCCTACCATGCCACATTCTAGAACACCGTATCCAAGGAAACTGTATCCTTGGAAACCGTATCCTAGGAAACCATGTCTCCTAGGAAACCATTGTGCTCAGAACCCTGCCCCTAAGAATGCCCATCCTACCACGCCACATTCTAGAACACCGTATCCAAGGAAACCGTACCCTTGGAAACCGTATCCTAGGAAACCATGTGTCCTAGGAAACCATTGTGCTCAGAACCCTGCACCTAAGAATGCCCATCCTACCACGCCACATTCTAGAACACCGTATCCAAGGAAACCGTATCCTTGGAAACCGTATCCTAGGAAACCATGTCTCCTTGGAAACCATTCTTCTCAGACCCGGCCCCTAAGAATGCCCATCCTACCACGCCACATTCTAGAACACCGTATCCAAGGAAACCGTATCCTTGGAAACCGTATCCTAGGAAACCATGTGTCCTAGGAAACCATGGTGCTCAGAACCCTGCCCCTAAGAATGCCCATCCTACCACGTCACATTCTAGAACACCGTATCCAAGGAGACCGTATACTTGGAAAACGTATCCTAGGAAACCATGTCTCCTAGGAAACCATTGTGCTCAGAACCCTGCACCTAGGAATGCCCATCCTACAACGCCACATTCTAGAACACCGTATCCAAGGAAACCGTATCCTTGGAAACCGTATCCTAGGAAACCATGTCTCCTAGGAAACCATTGTGCTCAGAACCCTGCACCTAAGAATGCCCATCCTACAACGCCACATTCTAGAACACCGTATCCAAGGAAACCGTATCCTAGGAAACCATGTCTCCTAGGAAACCATTGTGCTCAGAACCCTGCCCCTAAGAATGCCCATCCTATCACGCCACATTCTAGAACACCGTATCCAAGGAAACCGTATCCTTGGAAACCGTATCCTAGGAAACCATGTCTCCTAGGAAACCATTGTGCTCAGAACCCTGCCCCTAAGAATGCCCATCCTACCACGCCACATTCTAGAACACCGTATGCAAGGAAACCGTATCCTTGGAAACCGTATCCTAGGAAACCATGTCTCCTAGGAAACCATTGTGCTCAGAACCCTGCCCCTAAGAATGCCCATCCTACCACGCCACATTCTAGAACACCGTATCCAAGGAAACCGTATCCTTGGAAACCGTATCCTAGGAAACCATGTCTCCTAGGAAACCATTGTGCTCAGAACCCTGCACCTAAGAATGCCCATCCTACCACGCCACATTCTAGAACACCGTATCCAAGGAAACCGTATCCTTGGAAACCGTATCCTAGGAAATCATGTCTCCTAGGAAACCATTGTGCTCAGAACCCTGCCCCTAAGAATGCCCATCCTACCACGCCACATTCTAGAACACCGTATCCAAGGAAACCGTACCCTTGGAAACCGTATCCTAGGAAACCATGTCTCCTTGGAAACCATTCTTCTCAGACCCTGCCCCTAAGAATGCCCATCCTACCACGCCACATTCTAGAACACCGTATCCAAGGAAACCGTATTCTTGGAAACCGTATCCTAGGAAACCATGTCTCCTTGGAAACCATTCTTCTCAGACCCTGCCCCTAAGAATGCCCATCCTACCACGCCACATTCTAGAACACCGTATCCAAGGAAACCGTATCCTTGGAAACCGTATCCTAGGAAACCATGTCTCCTAGGAAACCATTGTGCTCAGAACCCTGCACCTAAGAATGCCCATCCTACCATGCCACATTCTAGAACACCGTATCCAAGGAAACTGTATCCTTGGAAACCGTATCCTAGGAAACCATGTCTCCTAGGAAACCATTGTGCTCAGAACCCTGCCCCTAAGAATGCCCATCCTACCACGCCACATTCTAGAACACCGTATCCAAGGAAACCGTACCCTTGGAAACCGTATCCTAGGAAACCATGTGTCCTAGGAAACCATTGTGCTCAGAACCCTGCACCTAAGAATGCCCATCCTACCACGCCACATTCTAGAACACCGTATCCAAGGAAACCGTATCCTTGGAAACCGTATCCTAGGAAACCATGTCTCCTTGGAAACCATTCTTCTCAGACCCTGCCCCTAAGAATGCCCATCCTACCACGCCACATTCTAGAACACCGTATCCAAGGAAACCGTATCCTTGGAAACCGTATCCTAGGAAACCATGTGTCCTAGGAAACCATGGTGCTCAGAACCCTGCCCCTAAGAATGCCCATCCTACCACGTCACATTCTAGAACACCGTATCCAAGGAGACCGTATACTTGGAAAACGTATCCTAGGAAACCATGTCTCCTAGGAAACCATTGTGCTCAGAACCCTGCACCTAGGAATGCCCATCCTACAACGCCACATTCTAGAACACCGTATCCAAGGAAACCGTATCCTTGGAAACCGTATCCTAGGAAACCATGTCTCCTAGGAAACCATTGTGCTCACAACCCTGCACCTAAGAATGCCCATCCTACAACGCCACATTCTAGAACACCGTATCCAAGGAAACCGTATCCTAGGAAACCATGTCTCCTAGGAAACCATTGTGCTCAGAACCCTGCCCCTAAGAATGCCCATCCTATCACGCCACATTCTAGAACACCGTATCCAAGGAAACCGTATCCTTGGAAACCGTATCCTAGGAAACCATGTCTCCTAGGAAACCATTGTGCTCAGAACCCTGCCCCTAAGAATGCCCATCCTATCACGCCACATTCTAGAACACCGTATCCAAGGAAACCGTATCCTTGGAAACTGTACCCTGGAAACCATGTCTCCTAGGAAACCATTGTGCTCAGAACCCTGCCCCTAAGAATGCCCATCCTACCACGCCACATTCTAGAACACCGTATCCAAGGAAACCGTATCCTTGGAAACCGTATCCTAGGAAACCATGTCTCCTAGGAAACCATTGTGCTCAGAACCCTGCCCCTAAGAATGCCCATCCTACCACGCCACATTCTAGAACACCGTATCCAAGGAAACCGTATCCTTGGAAACCGTATCCTAGGAAACCATGTCTCCTAGGAAACCATTGTGCTCAGAACCCTGCACCTAAGAATGCCCATCCTACCACGCCACATTCTAGAACACCGTATCCAAGGAAACCGTATCCTTGGAAACCGTATCCTAGGAAACCATGTCTCCTAGGAAACCATTGTGCTCAGAACCCTGCCCCTAAGAATGCCCATCCTACCACGTCACATTCTAGAACACCGTATCCAAGGAGACCGTATACTTGGAAACCGTATCCTAGGAAACCATGTCTCCTAGGAAACCATTGTGCTCAGAACCCTGCACCTAAGAATGCCCATCCTACAACGCCACATTGTAGAACACCGTATCCAAGGAAACCGTATCCTTGGAAACCGTATCCTAGGAAACCATGTCTCCTAGGAAACCATTGTGCTCAGAACCCTGCACCTAAGAATGCCCATCCTACAACGCCACATTCTAGAACACCGTATCCAAGGAAACCGTATCCTAGGAAACCATGTCTCCTAGGAAACCATTGTGCTCAGAACCCTGCCCCTAAGAATGCCCATCCTATCACGCCACATTCTAGAACACCGTATCCAAGGAAACCGTATCCTTGGAAACCGTATCCTAGGAAACCATGTCTCCTAGGAAACCATTGTGCTCAGAACCCTGCCCCTAAGAATGCCCATCCTATCACGCCACATTCTAGAACACCGTATCCAAGGAAACCGTATCCTTGGAAACCGTATCCTAGGAAACCATGTCTCCTAGGAAACCATTGTGCTCAGAACCCTGCCCCTAAGAATGCCCATCCTACCATGCCACATTCTAGAACACCGTATCCAAGGAAACCGTATCCTTGGAAACCGTATCCTAGGAAACCATGTCTCCTAGGAAACCATTGTGCTCAGAACCCTGCCCCTAAGAATGCCCATCCTATCACGCCACATTCTAGAACACCGTATCCAAGGAAACCGTATCCTTGGAAACCGTATCCTAGGAAACCATGTCTCCTAGGAAACCATTGTGCTCAGAACCCTGCCCCTAAGAATGCCCATCCTACCACGCCACATTCTAGAACACCGTATCCAAGGAAACCGTATCCTTGGAAACCGTATCCTAGGAAACCATGTCTGCTAGGAAACCATTGTGCTCAGAACCCTGCCCCTAAGAATGCCCATCCTACCACGCCACATTCTAGAACACCGTATCCAAGGAAACCGTATCCTTGGAAACCGTATCCTAGGAAACCATGTCTCCTAGGAAACCATTGTGCTCAGAACCCTGCACCTAAGAATGCCCATCCTACCACGCCACATTCTAGAACACCGTATCCAAGGAAACCGTATCCTTGGAAACCGTATCCTAGGAAACCATGTCTCCTAGGAAACCATTGTGCTCAGAACCCTGCCCCTAAGAATGCCCATCCTACCACGTCACATTCTAGAACACCGTATCCAAGGAGACCGTATACTTGGAAACCGTATCCTAGGAAACCATGTCTCCTAGGAAACCATTGTGCTCAGAACCCTGCACCTAAGAATGCCCATCCTACAACGCCACATTCTAGAACACCGTATCCAAGGAAACCGTATCCTTGGAAACCGTATCCTAGGAAACCATGTCTCCTAGGAAACCATTGTGCTCAGAACCCTGCACCTAAGAATGCCCATCCTACAACGCCACATTCTAGAACACCGTATCCAAGGAAACCGTATCCTAGGAAACCATGTCTCCTAGGAAACCATTGTGCTCAGAACCCTGCCCCTAAGAATGCCCATCCTATCACGCCACATTCTAGAACACCGTATCCAAGGAAACCGTATCCTTGGAAACCGTATCCTAGGAAACCATGTCTCCTAGGAAACCATTGTGCTCAGAACCCTGCCCCTAAGAATGCCCATCCTACCACGCCACATTCTAGAACACCGTATCGAAGGAAACCGTATCCTTGGAAACCGTATCCTAGGAAACCATGTCTCCTAGGAAACCATTGTGCTCAGAACCCTGCCCCTAAGAATGCCCATCCTACCACGCCACATTCTAGAACACCGTATCCAAGGAAACCGTAACCTTGGAAACCGTATCCTAGGAAACCATGTCTCCTAGGAAACCATTGTGCTCAAAACCCTGCCCCTAAGAATGCCCATCCTACCACGCCACATTCTAGAACACCGTATCCAAGGAAACCGTATCCTTGGAAACAGTATCCTAGGAAACCATGTCTCCTAGGAAACCATTGTGCTCAGAACCCTGCACCTAAGAATGCCCATCCTACCACGCCACATTCTAGAACACCGTATCCAAGGAAACCGTATCCTTGGAAACCGTATCCTAGGAAACCATGTCTCCTAGGAAACCATTGTGCTCAGAACCCTGCACCTAAGAATGCCCATCCTACAACGCCACATTCTAGAACACCGTAACCTTGGAAACCGTATCCTAGGAAACCATGTCTCCTAGGAAACCATTGTGCTCAGAACCCTGCCCCTAAGATTGCCCATCCTACAACGCCGCATTCTAGAACACCGTATCCAAGGAAACCGTATCCTTGGAAACCGTATCCTAGGAAACCATGTCTCCTAGGAAACCATTGTGGTCAAAACCCTGCCCCTAAGAATGCCCATCCTACCACGCCACATTCTAGAACACCGTATCGAAGGAAACCGTATCCTTGGAAACCGTATCCTAGGAAACCATGTCTCCTAGGAAACCATTGTGCTCAGAACCCTGCCCCTAAGAATGCCCATCCTACCACGCCACATTCTAGAACACCGTATCGAAGGAAACCGTATCCTTGGAAACCGTATCCTAGGAAACCATGTCTCCTAGGAAACCATTGTGCTCAGAACCCTGCCCCTAAGAATGCCCATCCTACCACGCCACATTCTAGAACACCGTATCCAAGGAAACCGTAACCTTGGAAACCGTATCCTAGGAAACCATGTCTCCTAGGAAACCATTGTGCTCAAAACCCTGCCCCTAAGAATGCCCATCCTACCACGCCACATTCTAGAACACCGTATCCAAGGAAACCGTATCCTTGGAAACCGTATCCTAGGAAACCATGTCTCCTAGGAAACCATTGTGCTCAGAACCCTGCACCTAAGAATGCCCATCCTACAACGCCACATTCTAGAACACCGTAACCTTGGAAACCGTATCCTAGGAAACCATGTCTCCTAGGAAACCATTGTGCTCAGAACCCTGCCCCTAAGATTGCCCATCCTACAACGCCGCATTCTAGAACACCGTATCCAAGGAAACCGTATCCTTGGAATCCGTATCCTAGGAAACCATGTCTCCTAGGAAACCATTGTGCTCAAAACCCTGCCCCTAAGAATGCCCATCCTACCACGCCACATTCTAGAACACCGTATCCAAGGAAACCGTATCCTTGGAAACCGTATCCTAGGAAACCATGTCTCCTAGGAAACCATTGTGCTCAAAACCCTGCCCCTAAGAATGCCCATCCTACCACGCCACATTCTAGAACACCGTATCGAAGGAAACCGTATCCTTGGAAACCGTATCCTAGGAAACCATGTCTCCTAGGAAACCATTGTGCTCAGAACCCTGCCCCTAAGAATGCCCATCCTACCACGCCACATTCTAGAACACCGTATCCAAGGAAACCGTATCCTTGGAAACCGTATCCTAGGAAACCATGTCTCCTAGGAAACCATTGTGCTCAGAACCCTGCCCCTAAGAATGCCCATCCTACCACGCCACATTCTAGAACACCGTATCCAAGGAAACCGTATCCATGGAAACCGTATCCTAGGAATCCATGTCTCCTAGGAAACCATTGTGCTCAGAACCCTGCCCCTAAGAATGCCCATCCTATCACGCCACATTCTAGAACACCGTATCCAAGGAAACCGTATCCTTGGAAACCGTATCCTAGGAAACCATGTCTCCTAGGAAACCATTGTGCTCAGAACCCTGCCCCTAAGAATGCCCATCCTACCACGCCACATTCTAGAACACCGTATCCAAGGAAACCGTATCCTTGGAAACCGTATCCTAGGAAACCATGTCTCCTAGGAAACCATTGTGCTCAGAACCCTGCCCCTAAGAATGCCCATCCTATCACGCCACATTCTAGAACACCGTATCCTTGGAAACCGTATCCTAGGAAACCATGTCTCCTAGGAAACCATTGTGCTCCGAACCCTGCCCCTAAGAATGCCCATCCTACCACACCACATTCTAGAACACCGTATCCAAGGAAACCGTATCCATGGAAACCGTATCCTAGGAAACCATGTCTCCTAGGAAACCATTGTGCTCAGGACCCTGCCCCTAAGAATGCCCATCCTACCACGCCACATTCTAGAACACCGTATCCAAGGAAACCGTATCCTTGGAAACCGTATCCTAGGAAACCATGTCTCCTAGGAAACCATTGTGCTCAGAACCCTGCCCCTAAGAATGCCCATCCTACCACGCCACATTCTAGAACACCGTATCCAAGGAAACCGTATCCTTGGAAACCGTATCCTAGGAAACCATGTCTCCTAGGAAACCATTTTGCTCAGAACCCTGCACCTAAGAATGCCCATCCTACAACGCCACATTCTAGAACACCGTATCCAAGGAAACCGTATCCTAGGAAACCATGTCTCCTAGGAAACCATTGTGCTCAGAACCCTGCCCCTAAGAATGCCCATCCTACCACGCCACATTCTAGAACACCGTATCCAAGGAAACCGTATCCTTGGAAACCGTATCCTAGGAAATCATGTCTCCTAGGAAACCATTGTGCTCAGAACCCTGCCCCTAAGAATGCCCATCCTACCACGCCACATTCTAGAACACCGTATCCAAGGAAACCGTACCCTTGGAAACCGTATCCTAGGAAACCATGTGTCCTAGGAAACCATTGTGCTCAGAACCCTGCACCTAAGAATGCCCATCCTACCACGCCACATTCTAGAACACCGTATCCAAGGAAACCGTATTCTTGGAAACCGTATCCTAGGAAACCATGTCTCCTTGGAAACCATTCTTCTCAGACCCTGCCCCTAAGAATGCCCATCCTACCACGCCACATTCTAGAACACCGTATCCAAGGAAACCGTATCCTTGGAAACCGTATCCTAGGAAACCATGTCTCCTAGGAAACCATTGTGCTCAGAACCCTGCACCTAAGAATGCCCATCCTACCATGCCACATTCTAGAACACCGTATCCAAGGAAACTGTATCCTTGGAAACCGTATCCTAGGAAACCATGTCTCCTAGGAAACCATTGTGCTCAGAACCCTGCCCCTAAGAATGCCCATCCTACCACGCCACATTCTAGAACACCGTATCCAAGGAAACCGTACCCTTGGAAACCGTATCCTAGGAAACCATGTGTCCTAGGAAACCATTGTGCTCAGAACCCTGCACCTAAGAATGCCCATCCTACCTCGCCACATTCTAGAACACCGTATCCAAGGAAACCGTATCCTTGGAAACCGTATCCTAGGAAACCATGTCTCCTTGGAAACCATTCTTCTCAGACCCTGCCCCTAAGAATGCCCATCCTACCACGCCACATTCTAGAACACCGTATCCAAGGAAACCGTATCCTTGGAAACCGTATCCTAGGAAACCATGTGTCCTAGGAAACCATGGTGCTCAGAACCCTGCCCCTAAGAATGCCCATCCTACCACGTCACATTCTAGAACACCGTATCCAAGGAGACCGTATACTTGGAAAACGTATCCTAGGAAACCATGTCTCCTAGGAAACCATTGTGCTCAGAACCCTGCACCTAGGAATGCCCATCCTACAACGCCACATTCTAGAACACCGTATCCAAGGAAACCGTATCCTTGGAAACCGTATCCTAGGAAACCATGTCTCCTAGGAAACCATTGTGCTCACAACCCTGCACCTAAGAATGCCCATCCTACAACGCCACATTCTAGAACACCGTATCCAAGGAAACCGTATCCTAGGAAACCATGTCTTCTAGGAAACCATTGTGCTCAGAACCCTGCCCCTAAGAATGCCCATCCTATCACGCCACATTCTAGAACACCGTATCCAAGGAAACCGTATCCTTGGAAACCGTATCCTAGGAAACCATGTCTCCTAGGAAACCATTGTGCTCAGAACCCTGCCCCTAAGAATGCCCATCCTATCACGCCACATTCTAGAACACCGTATCCAAGGAAACCGTATCCTTGGAAACCGTACCCTGGAAACCATGTCTCCTAGGAAACCATTGTGCTCAGAACCCTGCCCCTAAGAATGCCCATCCTACCACGCCACATTCTAGAACACCGTATCCAAGGAAACCGTATCCTTGGAAACCGTATCCTAGGAAACCATGTCTCCTAGGAAACCATTGTGCTCAGAACCCTGCCCCTAAGAATGCCCATCCTACCACGCCACATTCTAGAACACCGTATCCAAGGAAACCGTATCCTTGGAAACCGTATCCTAGGAAACCATGTCTCCTAGGAAACCATTGTGCTCAGAACCCTGCACCTAAGAATGCCCATCCTACCACGCCACATTCTAGAACACCGTATCCAAGGAAACCGTATCCTTGGAAACCGTATCCTAGGAAACCATGTCTCCTAGGAAACCATTGTGCTCAGAACCCTGCCCCTAAGAATGCCCATCCTACCACGTCACATTCTAGAACACCGTATCCAAGGAGACCGTATACTTGGAAACCGTATCCTAGGAAACCATGTCTCCTAGGAAACCATTGTGCTCAGAACCCTGCACCTAAGAATGCCCATCCTACAACGCCACATTGTAGAACACCGTATCCAAGGAAACCGTATCCTTGGAAACCGTATCCTAGGAAACCATGTCTCCTAGGAAACCATTGTGCTCAGAACCCTGCACCTAAGAATGCCCATCCTACAACGCCACATTCTAGAACACCGTATCCAAGGAAACCGTATCCTAGGAAACCATGTCTCCTAGGAAACCATTGTGCTCAGAACCCTGCCCCTAAGAATGCCCATCCTATCACGCCACATTCTAGAACACCGTATCCAAGGAAACCGTATCCTTGGAAACCGTATCCTAGGAAACCATGTCTCCTAGGAAACCATTGTGCTCAGAACCCTGCCCCTAAGAATGCCCATCCTATCACGCCACATTCTAGAACACCGTATCCAAGGAAACCGTATCCTTGGAAACCGTATCCTAGGAAACCATGTCTCCTAGGAAACCATTGTGCTCAGAACCCTGCCCCTAAGAATGCCCATCCTACCATGCCACATTCTAGAACACCGTATCCAAGGAAACCGTATCCTTGGAAACCGTATCCTAGGAAACCATGTCTCCTAGGAAACCATTGTGCTCAGAACCCTGCCCCTAAGAATGCCCATCCTATCACGCCACATTCTAGAACACCGTATCCAAGGAAACCGTATCCTTGGAAACCGTATCCTAGGAAACCATGTCTCCTAGGAAACCATTGTGCTCAGAACCCTGCCCCTAAGAATGCCCATCCTACCACGCCACATTCTAGAACACCGTATCCAAGGAAACCGTATCCTTGGAAACCGTATCCTAGGAAACCATGTCTGCTAGGAAACCATTGTGCTCAGAACCCTGCCCCTAAGAATGCCCATCCTACCACGCCACATTCTAGAACACCGTATCCAAGGAAACCGTATCCTTGGAAACCGTATCCTAGGAAACCATGTCTCCTAGGAAACCATTGTGCTCAGAACCCTGCACCTAAGAATGCCCATCCTACCACGCCACATTCTAGAACACCGTATCCAAGGAAACCGTATCCTTGGAAACCGTATCCTAGGAAACCATGTCTCCTAGGAAACCATTGTGCTCAGAACCCTGCCCCTAAGAATGCCCATCCTACCACGTCACATTCTAGAACACCGTATCCAAGGAGACCGTATACTTGGAAACCGTATCCTAGGAAACCATGTCTCCTAGGAAACCATTGTGCTCAGAACCCTGCACCTAAGAATGCCCATCCTACAACGCCACATTCTAGAACACCGTATCCAAGGAAACCGTATCCTTGGAAACCGTATCCTAGGAAACCATGTCTCCTAGGAAACCATTGTGCTCAGAACCCTGCACCTAAGAATGCCCATCCTACAACGCCACATTCTAGAACACCGTATCCAAGGAAACCGTATCCTAGGAAACCATGTCTCCTAGGAAACCATTGTGCTCAGAACCCTGCCCCTAAGAATGCCCATCCTATCACGCCACATTCTAGAACACCGTATCCAAGGAAACCGTATCCTTGGAAACCGTATCCTAGGAAACCATGTCTCCTAGGAAACCATTGTGCTCAGAACCCTGCCCCTAAGAATGCCCATCCTACCACGCCACATTCTAGAACACCGTATCGAAGGAAACCGTATCCTTGGAAACCGTATCCTAGGAAACCATGTCTCCTAGGAAACCATTGTGCTCAGAACCCTGCCCCTAAGAATGCCCATCCTACCACGCCACATTCTAGAACACCGTATCCAAGGAAACCGTAACCTTGGAAACCGTATCCTAGGAAACCATGTCTCCTAGGAAACCATTGTGCTCAAAACCCTGCCCCTAAGAATGCCCATCCTACCACGCCACATTCTAGAACACCGTATCCAAGGAAACCGTATCCTTGGAAACAGTATCCTAGGAAACCATGTCTCCTAGGAAACCATTGTGCTCAGAACCCTGCACCTAAGAATGCCCATCCTACAACGCCACATTCTAGAACACCGTAACCTTGGAAACCGTATCCTAGGAAACCATGTCTCCTAGGAAACCATTGTGCTCAGAACCCTGCCCCTAAGATTGCCCATCCTACAACGCCGCATTCTAGAACACCGTATCCAAGGAAACCGTATCCTTGGAAACCGTATCCTAGGAAACCATGTCTCCTAGGAAACCATTGTGGTCAAAACCCTGCCCCTAAGAATGCCCATCCTACCACGCCACATTCTAGAACACCGTATCGAAGGAAACCGTATCCTTGGAAACCGTATCCTAGGAAACCATGTCTCCTAGGAAACCATTGTGCTCAGAACCCTGCCCCTAAGAATGCCCATCCTACCACGCCACATTCTAGAACACCGTATCGAAGGAAACCGTATCCTTGGAAACCGTATCCTAGGAAACCATGTCTCCTAGGAAACCATTGTGCTCAGAACCCTGCCCCTAAGAATGCCCATCCTACCACGCCACATTCTAGAACACCGTATCCAAGGAAACCGTAACCTTGGAAACCGTATCCTAGGAAACCATGTCTCCTAGGAAACCATTGTGCTCAAAACCCTGCCCCTAAGAATGCCCATCCTACCACGCCACATTCTAGAACACCGTATCCAAGGAAACCGTATCCTTGGAAACCGTATCCTAGGAAACCATGTCTCCTAGGAAACCATTGTGCTCAGAACCCTGCACCTAAGAATGCCCATCCTACAACGCCACATTCTAGAACACCGTAACCTTGGAAACCGTATCCTAGGAAACCATGTCTCCTAGGAAACCATTGTGCTCAGAACCCTGCCCCTAAGATTGCCCATCCTACAACGCCGCATTCTAGAACACCGTATCCAAGGAAACCGTATCCTTGGAATCCGTATCCTAGGAAACCATGTCTCCTAGGAAACCATTGTGCTCAAAACCCTGCCCCTAAGAATGCCCATCCTACCACGCCACATTCTAGAACACCGTATCCAAGGAAACCGTATCCTTGGAAACCGTATCCTAGGAAACCATGTCTCCTAGGAAACCATTGTGCTCAAAACCCTGCCCCTAAGAATGCCCATCCTACCACGCCACATTCTAGAACACCGTATTGAAGGAAACCGTATCCTTGGAAACCGTATCCTAGGAAACCATGTCTCCTAGGAAACCATTGTGCTCAGAACCCTGCCCCTAAGAATGCCCATCCTACCACGCCACATTCTAGAACACCGTATCCAAGGAAACCGTATCCTTGGAAACCGTATCCTAGGAAACCATGTCTCCTAGGAAACCATTGTGCTCAGAACCCTGCCCCTAAGAATGCCCATCCTACCACGCCACATTCTAGAACACCGTATCCAAGGAAACCGTATCCATGGAAACCGTATCCTAGGAATCCATGTCTCCTAGGAAACCATTGTGCTCAGAACCCTGCCCCTAAGAATGCCCATCCTATCACGCCACATTCTAGAACACCGTATCCAAGGAAACCGTATCCTTGGAAACCGTATCCTAGGAAACCATGTCTCCTAGGAAACCATTGTGCTCAGAACCCTGCCCCTAAGAATGCCCATCCTACCACGCCACATTCTAGAACACCGTATCCAAGGAAACCGTATCCTTGGAAACCGTATCCTAGGAAACCATGTCTCCTAGGAAACCATTGTGCTCAGAACCCTGCCCCTAAGAATGCCCATCCTATCACGCCACATTCTAGAACACCGTATCCTTGGAAACCGTATCCTAGGAAACCATGTCTCCTAGGAAACCATTGTGCTCCGAACCCTGCCCCTAAGAATGCCCATCCTACCACACCACATTCTAGAACACCGTATCCAAGGAAACCGTATCCATGGAAACCGTATCCTAGGAAACCATGTCTCCTAGGAAACCATTGTGCTCAGGACCCTGCCCCTAAGAATGCCCATCCTACCACGCCACATTCTAGAACACCGTATCCAAGGAAACCGTATCCTTGGAAACCGTATCCTAGGAAACCATGTCTCCTAGGAAACCATTGTGCTTAGAACCCTGCCCCTAAGAATGCCCATCCTACCACGCCACATTCTAGAACACCGTATCCAAGGAAACCGTATCCTTGGAAACCGTATCCTAGGAAACCATGTCTCCTAGGAAACCATTTTGCTCAGAACCCTGCACCTAAGAATGCCCATCCTACAACGCCACATTCTAGAACACCGTATCCAAGGAAACCGTATCCTAGGAAACCATGTCTCCTAGGAAACCATTGTGCTCAGAACCCTGCCCCTAAGAATGCCCATCCTACCACGCCACATTCTAGAACACCGTATCCAAGAAAACCGTATCCTTGGAAACCGTATCCTAGGAAAACATGTCTCCTAGGAAACCATTGTGCTCAGAACCCTGCCCCTAAGAATGCCCATCCTACCACGCCACATTCTAGAACACCTTATCCAAGGAAACCGTATCCATGGAAACCGTATCCTAGGAAACCATGTCTCCTAGGAAACCATTGTGCTCAAAACCCTGCCCCTAAGAATGCCCATCCTACCACGCCACATTCTACAACACCGTATCCAAGGAAACCGTATCCTTGGAAACCGTATCCTAGGAAACCATGTGTCCTAGGAAACCATTGTGCTCAGAACCCTGCACCTAAGAATGCCCATCCTACAACGCCACGTTCTAGAACACCGTAACCTTGGAAACCGTATCCTAGGAAACCATGTCTCCTAGGAAACCATTGTGCTCAGAACCCTGCCCCTAAGATTGCCCATCCTACAACGCCGCATTCAAGAACACCGTATCCAAGGAAACCGTATCCTTGGAAACCGTATCCTAGGAAACCATGTCTCCTAGGAAACCATTGTGCTCAAAACCCTGCTCCTAAGAATGCCCATCCTACCACGCCACATCCTAGAACACCGTATCCAAGGAAACCGTATCCTTGGAAACCGTATCCTAGGAAACCATGTCTCCTAGGAAACCATTGTGCTCAAAACCCTGCCCCTAAGAATGCCCATCCTACCACGCCACATTCTAGAACACCGTATCGAAGGAAACCGTATCCTTGGAAACCGTATCCTAGGAAACCATGTCTCCTAGGAAACCATTGTGCTCAGAACCCTGCCCCTAAGAATGCCCATCCTACCACGCCACATTCTAGAACACCGTATCCATGGAAACCGTATCCTTGGAAACCGTATCCTAGGAAACCATGTCTCCTAGGAAACCATTGTGCTCAGAACCCTGCCCCTAAGAATGCCCATCCTACTACGCCACATTCTAGAACACCGTATCCAAGGAAACCGTATCCTTGGAAACCGTATCCTAGGAAACCATGTCTCCTAGGAAACCATTGTGCTCAAAACCCTGCCCCTAAGAATGCCCATCCTACCACGCCACATTCTAGAACACCGTGTCCAAGGAAACCGTATCCTTGGAAACCGTATCCTAGGAAACCATGTCTCCTAGGAAACCATTGTGCTCAGAACCCTGCCCCTAAGAATGCCCATCCTACCACGCCACATTCTAGAACACCGTATCCAAGGAAACCGTATCCTTGGAAACCGTATCCTAGGAAACCATGTCTCCTAGGAAACCATTGTGCTCAGAACCCTGCCCCTAAGAATGCCCATCCTACCACGCCACATTCTAGAACACCGTATCCAAGGAAACCGTATCCATGGAAACCGTATCCTAGGAAACCATGTCTCCTAGGAAACCATTGTGCTCAGAACCCTGCCCCTAAGAATGCCCATCCTACCACGCCACATTCTAGAACACCGTATCCAAGGAAACCGTATCCTAGGAAACCATGTCTCCTAGGAAACCATTGTGCTCAGAACCCTGCCCCTAAGAATGCCCATCCTACCACGCCACATTCTAGAACACCGTGTCCAAGGAAACCGTATCCTAGGAAACCATGTCTCCTAGGAAACCATTGTGCTCAGAACCCTGCCCCTAAGAATGCCCATCCTACCACGCCACATTCTAGAACACCGTATCCAAGGAAACTGTATCCTTGGAAACCGTATCCTAGGAAAACATGTCTCCTAGGAAACCATTGTGCTCAGAACCCTGCCCCTAAGAATGCCCATCCTACCACGCCACATTCTAGAACACCGTATCCAAGGAAACCGTATCCTTGGAAACCGTATCCTAGGAAACCATGTCTCCTAGGAAACCATTGTGCTCAGAACCCTGCCCCTAAGAATGCCCATCCTACCACGCCACATTCTAGAACACCGTATCCAAGGAAACCGTATCCTTGGAAACCGTATCCTAGGAAACCATGTCTCCTAGGAAACCATTTTGCTCAGAACCCTGCACCTAAGAATGCCCATCCTACAACGCCAAATTCTAGAACACCGTATCCAAGGAAACCGTATCCTAGGAAACCATGTCTCCTAGGAAACCATTGTGCTCCGAACCCTGCCCCTAAGAATGCCCATCCTACCACGCCACATTCTAGAACACCGTATCCAAGAAAACCGTATCCTTGGAAACCGTATCCTAGGAAAACATGTCTCCTAGGAAACCATTGTGCTCAGAACCCTGCCCCTAAGAATGCCCATCCTAGCACGCCACATTCTAGAACACCGTGTCCAAGGAAACCGTATCCATGGAAACCGTATCCTAGGAAACCATGTCTCCTAGGAAACCATTGTGCTCAGAACCCTGCCCCTAAGAATGCCCATCCTACCACGCCACATTCTAGAACACCGTATCCAAGGAAACCGTATCCTTGGAAACCGTATCCTAGGAAACCATGTCTCCTAGGAAACCATTGTGCTCAGAACCCTGCACCTAAGAATGCCCATCCTACAACGCCACATTCTAGAACACCGTAACCTTGGAAACCGTATCCTAGGAAACCATGTCTCCTAGGAAACCATTGTGCTCAGAACCCTGCCCCTAAGATTGCCCATCCTACAACGCCGCATTCTAGAACACCGTATCCAAGGAAACCGTATCCTTGGAAACCGTATCCTAGGAAACCATGTCTGCTAGGAAACCATTGTGCTCAGAACCCTGCCCCTAAGAATGCCCATCCTACCACGCCACATTCTAGAACACCGTATCCAAGGAAACCGTATCCTTGGAAACCGTATCCTAGGAAACCATGTCTCCTAGGAAACCATTGTGCTCAGAACCCTGCACCTAAGAATGCCCATCCTACCACGCCACATTCTAGAACACCGTATCCAAGGAAACCGTATCCTTGGAAACCGTATCCTAGGAAACCATGTCTCCTAGGAAACCATTGTGCTCAGAACCCTGCCCCTAAGAATGCCCATCCTACCACGTCACATTCTAGAACACCGTATCCAAGGATACCGTATACTTGGAAACCGTATCCTAGGAAACCATGTCTCCTAGGAAACCATTGTGCTCAGAACCCTGCACCTAAGAATGCCCATGCTACAACGCCACATTCTAGAACACCGTATCCAAGGAAACCGTATCCTTGGAAACCGTATCCTAGGAAACCATGTCTCCTAGGAAACCATTGTGCTCAGAACCCTGCACCTAAGAATGCCCATCCTACAACGCCACATTCTAGAACACCGTATCCAAGGAAACCGTATCCTAGGAAACCATGTCTCCTAGGAAACCATTGTGCTCAGAACCCTGCCCCTAAGAATGCCCATCCTATCACGCCACATTCTAGAACACCGTATCCAAGGAAACCGTATCCTTGGAAACCGTATCCTAGGAAACCATGTCTCCTAGGAAACCATTGTGCTCAGAACCCTGCCCCTAAGAATGCCCATCCTACCACGCCACATTCTAGAACACCGTATCGAAGGAAACCGTATCCTTGGAAACCGTATCCTAGGAAACCATGTCTCCTAGGAAACCATTGTGCTCAGAACCCTGCCCCTAAGAATGCCCATCCTACCACGCCACATTCTAGAACACCGTATCCAAGGAAACCGTATCCTTGGAAACCGTATCCTAGGAAACCATGTCTCCTAGGAAACCATTGTGCTCAGAACCCTGCCCCTAAGAATGCCCATCCTACCACGCCACATTCTAGAACACCGTATCGAAGGAAACCGTATCCTTGGAAACCGTATCCTAGGAAACCATGTCTCCTAGGAAACCATTGTGCTCAGAACCCTGCCCCTAAGAATGCCCATCCTACCACGCCACATTCTAGAACACCGTATCCAAGGAAACCGTAACCTTGGAAACCGTATCCTAGGAAACCATGTCTCCTAGGAAACCATTGTGCTCAAAACCCTGCCCCTAAGAATGCCCATCCTACCACGCCACATTCTAGAACACCGTATCCAAGGAAACCGTATCCTTGGAAACCGTATCCTAGGAAACCATGTCTCCTAGGAAACCATTGTGCTCAGAACCCTGCACCTAAGAATGCCCATCCTACAACGCCACATTCTAGAACACCGTAACCTTGGAAACCGTATCCTAGGAAACCATGTCTCCTAGGAAACCATTGTGCTCAAAACCCTGCCCCTAAGAATGCCCATCCTACCACGCCACATTCTAGAACACCGTATCCAAGGAAACCGTATCCTTGGAAACCGTATCCTAGGAAACCATGTCTCCTAGGAAACCATTGTGCTCAAAACCCTGCCCCTAAGAATGCCCATCCTACCACGCCACATTCTAGAACACCGTATCGAAGGAAACCGTATCCTTGGAAACCGTATCCTAGGAAACCATGTCTCCTAGGAAACCATTGTGCTCAGAACCCTGCCCCTAAGAATGCCCATCCTACCACGCCACATTCTAGAACACCGTATCCAAGGAAACCGTATCCTTGGAAACCGTATCCTAGGAAACCATGTCTCCTAGGAAACCATTGTGCTCAGAACCCTGCCCCTAAGAATGCCCATCCTACCACGCCACATTCTAGAACACCGTATCCAAGGAAACCGTATCCATGGAAACCGTATCCTAGGAATCCATGTCTCCTAGGAAACCATTGTGCTCAGAACCCTGCCCCTAAGAATGCCCATCCTATCACGCCACATTCTAGAACACCGTATCCAAGGAAACCGTATCCTTGGAAACCGTATCCTAGGAAACCATGTCTCCTAGGAAACCATTGTGCTCAGAACCCTGCCCCTAAGAATGCCCATCCTACCACGCCACATTCTAGAACACCGTATCCAAGGAAACCGTATCCTTGGAAACCGTATCCTAGGAAACCATGTCTCCTAGGAAACCATTGTGCTCAGAACCCTGCCCCTAAGAATGCCCATCCTATCACGCCACATTCTAGAACACCGTATCCTTGGAAACCGTATCCTAGGAAACCATGTCTCCTAGGAAACCATTGTGCTCCGAACCCTGCCCCTAAGAATGCCCATCCTACCACACCACATTCTAGAACACCGTATCCAAGGAAACCGTATCCATGGAAACCGTATCCTAGGAAACCATGTCTCCTAGGAAACCATTGTGCTCAGGACCCTGCCCCTAAGAATGCCCATCCTACCACGCCACATTCTAGAACACCGTATCCAAGGAAACCGTATCCTTGGAAACCGTATCCTAGGAAACCATGTCTCCTAGGAAACCATTGTGCTCAGAACCCTGCCCCTAAGAATGCCCATCCTACCACGCCACATTCTAGAACACCGTATCCAAGGAAACCGTATCCTTGGAAACCGTATCCTAGGAAACCATGTCTCCTAGGAAACCATTTTGCTCAGAACCCTGCACCTAAGAATGCCCATCCTACAACGCCACATTCTAGAACACCGTATCCAAGGAAACCGTATCCTAGGAAACCATGTCTCCTAGGAAACCATTGTGCTCCGAACCCTGCCCCTAAGAATGCCCATCCTACCACGCCACATTCTAGAACACCGTATCCAAGAAAACCGTATCCATGGAAACCGTATCCTAGGAAACCATGTCTCCTAGGAAACCATTGTGCTCAGAACCCTGCCCCTAAGAATGCCCATCCTACCACGCCACATTCTACAACACCGTATCCAAGGAAACCGTATCCTTGGAAACCGTATCCTAGGAAACCATGTCTCCTAGGAAACCATTGTGCTCAGAACCCTGCACCTAAGAATGCCCATCCTACAACGCCACGTTCTAGAACACCGTAACCTTGGAAACCGTATCCTAGGAAACCATGTCTCCTAGGAAACCATTGTGCTCAGAACCCTGCCCCTAAGATTGCCCATCCTACAACGCCGCATTCAAGAACACCGTATCCAAGGAAACCGTATCCTTGGAAACCGTATCCTAGGAAACCATGTCTCCTAGGAAACCATTGTGCTCAAAACCCTGCCCCTAAGAATGCCCATCCTACCACGCCACATTCTAGAACACCGTATCCAAGGAAACCGTATCCTTGGAAACCGTATCCTAGGAAACCATGTCTCCTAGGAAACCATTGTGCTCAGAACCCTGCCCCTAAGAATGCCCATCCTACCACGCCACATTCTAGAACACCGTATCCAAGGAAACCGTATCCTTGGAAACCGTATCCTAGGAAACCATGTCTCCTAGGAAACCATTGTGCTCAGAACCCTGCCCCTAAGAATGCCCATCCTATCACGCCACATTCTAGAACACCGTATCCTTGGAAACCGTATCCTAGGAAACCATGTCTCCTAGGAAACCATTGTGCTCCGAACCCTGCCCCTAAGAATGCCCATCCTACCACACCACATTCTAGAACACCGTATCCAAGGAAACCGTATCCATGGAAACCGTATCCTAGGAAACCATGTCTCCTAGGAAACCATTGTGCTCAGGACCCTGCCCCTAAGAATGCCCATCCTACCACGCCACATTCTAGAACACCGTATCCAAGGAAACCGTATCCTTGGAAACCGTATCCTAGGAAACCATGTCTCCTAGGAAACCATTGTGCTCAGAACCCTGCCCCTAAGAATGCCCATCCTACCACGCCACATTCTAGAACACCGTATCCAAGGAAACCGTATCCTTGGAAACCGTATCCTAGGAAACCATGTCTCCTAGGAAACCATTTTGCTCAGAACCCTGCACCTAAGAATGCCCATCCTACAACGCCACATTCTAGAACACCGTATCCAAGGAAACCGTATCCTAGGAAACCATGTCTCCTAGGAAACCATTGTGCTCAGAACCCTGCCCCTAAGAATGCCCATCCTACCACGCCACATTCTAGAACACCGTATCCAAGAAAACCGTATCCTTGGAAACCGTATCCTAGGAAAACATGTCTCCTAGGAAACCATTGTGCTCAGAACCCTGCCCCTAAGAATGCCCATCCTACCACGCCACATTCTAGAACACCTTATCCAAGGAAACCGTATCCATGGAAACCGTATCCTAGGAAACCATGTCTCCTAGGAAACCATTGTGCTCAAAACCCTGCCCCTAAGAATGCCCATCCTACCACGCCACATTCTACAACACCGTATCCAAGGAAACCGTATCCTTGGAAACCGTATCCTAGGAAACCATGTCTCCTAGGAAACCATTGTGCTCAGAACCCTGCACCTAAGAATGCCCATCCTACAACGCCACGTTCTAGAACACCGTAACCTTGGAAACCGTATCCTAGGAAACCATGTCTCCTAGGAAACCATTGTGCTCCGAACCCTGCCCCTAAGAATGCCCATCCTACCACACCACATTCTAGAACACCGTATCCAAGGAAACCGTATCCATGGAAACCGTATCCTAGGAAACCATGTCTCCTAGGAAACCATTGTGCTCAGGACCCTGCCCCTAAGAATGCCCATCCTACCACGCCACATTCTAGAACACCGTATCCAAGGAAACCGTATCCTTGGAAACCGTATCCTAGGAAACCATGTCTCCTAGGAAACCATTGTGCTCAGAACCCTGCCCCTAAGAATGCCCATCCTACCACGCCACATTCTAGAACACCGTATCCAAGGAAACCGTATCCTTGGAAACCGTATCCTAGGAAACCATGTCTCCTAGGAAACCATTTTGCTCAGAACCCTGCACCTAAGAATGCCCATCCTACAACGCCACATTCTAGAACACCGTATCCAAGGAAACCGTATCCTAGGAAACCATGTCTCCTAGGAAACCATTGTGCTCCGAACCCTGCCCCTAAGAATGCCCATCCTACCACGCCACATTCTAGAACACCGTATCCAAGAAAACCGTATCCATGGAAACCGTATCCTAGGAAACCATGTCTCCTAGGAAACCATTGTGCTCAGAATCCTGCCCCTAAGAATGCCCATCCTACCACGCCACATTCTACAACACCGTATCCAAGGAAACCGTATCCTTGGAAACCGTATCCTAGGAAACCATGTCTCCTAGGAAACCATTGTGCTCAGAACCCTGCACCTAAGAATGCCCATCCTACAACGCCACGTTCTAGAACACCGTAACCTTGGAAACCGTATCCTAGGAAACCATGTCTCCTAGGAAACCATTGTGCTCAGAACCCTGCCCCTAAGATTGCCCATCCTACAACGCCGCATTCAAGAACACCGTATCCAAGGAAACCGTATCCTTGGAAACCGTATCCTAGGAAACCATGTCTCCTAGGAAACCATTGTGCTCAAAACCCTGCCCCTAAGAATGCCCATCCTACCACGCCACATTCTAGAACACCGTATCCAAGGAAACCGTATCCTTGGAAACCGTATCCTAGGAAACCATGTCTCCTAGGAAACCATTGTGCTCAAAACCCTGCCCCTAAGAATGCCCATCCTACCACGCCACATTCTAGAACACCGTATCGAAGGAAACCGTATCCTTGGAAACCGTATCCTAGGAAACCATGTCTCCTAGGAAACCATTGTGCTCAGAACCCTGCCCCTAAGAATGCCCATCCTACCACGCCACATTCTAGAACACCGTATCCATGGAAACCGTATCCTTGGAAACCGTATCCTAGGAAACCATGTCTCCTAGGAAACCATTGTGCTCAGAACCCTGCCCCTAAGAATGCCCATCCTACTACGCCACATTCTAGAACACCGTATCCAAGGAAACCGTATCCTTGGAAACCGTATCCTAGGAAACCATGTCTCCTAGGAAACCATTGTGCTCAAAACCCTGCCCCTAAGAATGCCCATCCTACCACGCCACATTCTAGAACACCGTGTCCAAGGAAACCGTATCCTTGGAAACCGTATCCTAGGAAACCATGTCTCCTAGGAAACCATTGTGCTCAGAACCCTGCCCCTAAGAATGCCCATCCTACCACGCCACATTGTAGAACACCGTATCCAAGGAAACCGTATCCTTGGAAACCGTATCCTAGGAAACCATGTCTCCTAGGAAACTATTGTGCTCAGAACCCTGCCCCTAAGAATGCCCATCCTACCACGCCACATTCTAGAACACCGTATCCAAGGAAACCGTATCCATGGAAACCGTATCCTAGGAAACCATGTCTCCTAGGAAACCATTGTGCTCAGAACCCTGCCCCTAAGAATGCCCATCCTACCACGCCACATTCTAGAACACCGTATCCAAGGAAACCGTATCCTAGGAAACCATGTCTCCTAGGAAACCATTGTGCTCAGAACCCTGCCCCTAAGAATGCCCATCCTACCACGCCACATTCTAGAACACCGTGTCCAAGGAAACCGTATCCTAGGAAACCATGTCTCCTAGGAAACCATTGTGCTCAGAACCCTGCCCCTAAGAATGCCCATCCTACCACGCCACATTCTAGAACACCGTATCCAAGGAAACCGTATCCTTGGAAACCGTATCCTAGGAAAACATGTCTCCTAGGAAACCATTGTGCTCAGAACCCTGCCCCTAAGAATGCCCATCCTAGCACGCCACATTCTAGAACACCGTGTCCAAGGAAACCGTATCCATGGAAACCGTATCCTAGGAAACCATGTCTCCTAGGAAACCATTGTGCTCAGAACCCTGCCCCTAAGAATGCCCATCCTACCACGCCACATTCTAGAACACCGTATCCAAGGAAACCGTATCCTTGGAAACCGTATCCTAGGAAACCATGTCTCCTAGGAAACCATTGTGCTCAGAACCCTGCACCTAAGAATGCCCATCCTACAACGCCACATTCTAGAACACCGTAACCTTGGAAACCGTATCCTAGGAAACCATGTCTCCTAGGAAACCATTGTGCTCAGAACCCTGCCCCTAAGATTGCCCATCCTACAACGCCGCATTCTAGAACACCGTATCCAAGGAAACCGTATCCTTGGAAACCGTATCCTAGGAAACCATGTCTCCTAGGAAACCATTGTGCTCAGAACCCTGCCCCTAAGAATGCCCATCCTACCACGCCACATTCTAGAACACCGTATCCAAGGAAACCGTATCCATGGAAACCGTATCCTAGGAAACCATGTCTCCTAGGAAACCATTGTGCTCAGAACCCTGCCCCTAAGAATGCCCATCCTACCACGCCACATTCTAGAACACCGTATCCAAGGAAACCGTATCCTAGGAAACCATGTCTCCTAGGAAACCATTGTGCTCAGAACCCTGCCCCTAAGAATGCCCATCCTACCACGCCACATTCTAGAACACCGTATCCTTGGAAACCGTATCCTAGGAAACCATGTCTCCTAGGAAACCATTGTGCTCAGAACCCTGCCCCTAAGAATGCCCATCCTACCACGCCACATTCTAGAACACCGTATCCAAGGAAACCGTATCCTTGGAAACCGTATCCTAGGAAACCATGTCTCCTAGGAAACCATTTTGCTCAGAACCCTGCACCTAAGAATGCCCATCCTACAACGCCAAATTCTAGAACACCGTATCCAAGGAAACCGTATCCTAGGAAACCATGTCTCCTAGGAAACCATTGTGCTCCGAACCCTGCCCCTAAGAATGCCCATCCTACCACGCCACATTCTAGAACACCGTATCCAAGAAAACGGTATCCTTGGAAACCGTATCCTAGGAAAACATGTCTCCTAGGAAACCATTGTGCTCAGAACCCTGCCCCTAAGAATGCCCATCCTAGCACGCCACATTCTAGAACACCGTGTCCAAGGAAACCGTATCCATGGAAACCGTATCCTAGGAAACCATGTCTCCTAGGAAACCATTGTGCTCAGAACCCTGCCCCTAAGAATGCCCATCCTACCACGCCACATTCTAGAACACCGTATCCAAGGAAACCGTATCCTTGGAAACCGTATCCTAGGAAACCATGTCTCCTAGGAAACCATTGTGCTCAGAACCCTGCACCTAAGAATGCCCATCCTACAACGCCACATTCTAGAACACCGTAACCTTGGAAACCGTATCCTAGGAAACCATGTCTCCTAGGAAACCATTGTGCTCAGAACCCTGCCCCTAAGATTGCCCATCCTACAACGCCGCATTCTAGAACACCGTATCCAAGGAAACCGTATCCTTGGAAACCGTATCCTAGGAAACCATGTCTCCTAGGAAACCATTGTGCTCAGAACCCTGCCCCTAAGAATGCCCATCCTACCACGCCACATTCTAGAACACCGTATCCAAGGAAACCGTATCCATGGAAACCGTATCCTAGGAAACCATGTCTCCTAGGAAACCATTGTGCTCAGAACCCTGCCCCTAAGAATGCCCATCCTACCACGCCACATTCTAGAACACCGTATCCAAGGAAACCGTATCCTAGGAAACCATGTCTCCTAGGAAACCATTGTGCTCAGAACCCTGCCCCTAAGAATGCCCATCCTACGACGCCACATTCTAGAACACCGTGTCCAAGGAAACCGTATCCTAGGAAACCATGTCTCCTAGGAAACCATTGTGCTCAGAACCCTGCCCCTAAGAATGCCCATCCTACCACGCCACATTCTAGAACACCGTATCCAAGGAAACTGTATCCTTGGAAACCGTATCCTAGGAAAACATGTCTCCTAGGAAACCATTGTGCTCAGAACCCTGCCCCTAAGAATGCCCATCCTACCACGCCACATTCTAGAACACCGTATCCAAGGAAACCGTATCCTTGGAAACCGTATCCTAGGAAACCATGTCTCCTAGGAAACCATTGTGCTCAGAACCCTGCCCCTAAGAATGCCCATCCTACCACGCCACATTCTAGAACACCGTATCCAAGAAAACCGTATCCTTGGAAACCGTATCCTAGGAAACCATGTCTCCTAGGAAACCATTTTGCTCAGAACCCTGCACCTAAGAATGCCCATCCTACAACGCCAAATTCTAGAACACCGTATCCAAGGAAACCGTATCCTAGGAAACCATGTCTCCTAGGAAACCATTGTGCTCCGAACCCTGCCCCTAAGAATGCCCATCCTACCACGCCACATTCTAGAACACCGTATCCAAGGAAACCGTATCCTTGGAAACCGTATCCTAGGAAACCATGTCTCCTAGGAAACCATTGTGCTCAGAACCCTGCACCTAAGAATGCCCATCCTAGCACGCCACATTCTAGAACACCGTGTCCAAGGAAACCGTATCCATGGAAACCGTATCCTAGGAAACCATGTCTCCTAGGAAACCATTGTGCTCAGAACCCTGCCCCTAAGAATGCCCATCCTACCACGCCACATTCTAGAACACCGTATCCAAGGAAACCGTATCCTTGGAAACCGTATCCTAGGAAACCATGTCTCCTAGGAAACCATTGTGCTCAGAACCCTGCACCTAAGAATGCCCATCCTACAACGCCACATTCTAGAACACCGTAACCTTGGAAACCGTATCCTAGGAAACCATGTCTCCTAGGAAACCATTGTGCTCAGAACCCTGCCCCTAAGAATGCCCATCCTACCACGTCACATTCTAGAACACCGTATCCAAGGAAACCGTATCCTTGGAAACCGTATCCTAGGAAACCATGTCTCCTAGGAAACCATTGTGCTCAAAACCCTGCCCCTAAGAATGCCCATCCTACCACGCCACATTCTAGAACACCGTATCGAAGGAAACCGTATCCTTGGAAACCGTATCCTAGGAAACCATGTCTCCTAGGAAACCATTGTGCTCAGAACCCTGCCCCTAAGAATGCCCATCCTACCACGCCACATTCTAGAACACCGTATCCAAGGAAACCGTATCCTTGGAAACCGTATCCTAGGAAACCATGTCTCCTAGGAAACCATTGTGCTCAGAACCCTGCCCCTAAGAATGCCCATCCTACCACGCCACATTCTAGAACACCGTATCCAAGGAAACCGTATCCATGGAAACCTTATCCTAGGAAACCTTGTCTCCTAGGAAACCATTGTGCTCAGAACCCTGCCCCTAAGAATGCCCATCCTACCACGCCACATTCTAGAACACCGTATCCAAGGAAACCGTATCCTTGGAAACCGTATCCTAGGAAACCATGTCTCCTAGGAAACCATTGTGCTCAAAACCCTGCCCCTAAGAATGCCCATCCTACCACGCCACATTCTAGAACACCGTATCGAAGGAAACCGTATCCTTGGAAACCGTATCCTAGGAAACCATGTCTCCTAGGAAACCATTGTGCTCAGAACCCTGCCCCTAAGAATGCCCATCCTACCACGCCACATTCTAGAACACCGTATCCAAGGAAACCGTATCCTTGGAAACCGTATCCTAGGAAACCATGTCTCCTAGGAAACCATTGTGCTCAGAACCCTGCCCCTAAGAATGCCCATCCTACCACGCCACATTCTAGAACACCGTATCCAAGGAAACCGTATCCATGGAAACCGTATCCTAGGAAACCATGTCTCCTAGGAAACCATTGTGCTCAGAACCCTGCCCCTAAGAATGCCCATCCTACCACGCCACATTCTAGAACACCGTGTCCAAGGAAACCGTATCCTAGGAAACCATGTCTCCTAGGAAACCATTGTGCTCAGAACCCTGCCCCTAAGAATGCCCATCCTACCACGCCACATTCTAGAACACCGTATCCAAGGAAACCGTATCCTTGGAAACCGTATCCTAGGAAAACATGTCTCCTAGGAAACCATTGTGCTCAGAACCTTGCCCCTAAGAATGCCCATCCTACCATGCCACATTCTAGAACACCGTATCCAAGGAAACCGTATCCTTGGAAACCGTATCCTAGGAAACCATGTCTCCTAGGAAACCATTGTGCTCAGAACCCTGCCCCTAAGAATGCCCATCCTACCACGCCACATTCTAGAACACCGTATCCAAGGAAACCGTATCCTTGGAAACCGTATCCTAGGAAACCATGTCTCCTAGGAAACCATTTTGCTCAGAACCCTGCACCTAAGAATGCCCATCCTACAACGCCAAATTCTAGAACACCGTATCCAAGGAAACCGTATCCTAGGAAACCATGTCTCCTAGGAAACCATTGTGCTCCGAACCCTGCCCCTAAGAATGCCCATCCTACCACGCCACATTCTAGAACACCGTATCCAAGAAAACCGTATCCTTGGAAACCGTATCCTAGGAAAACATGTCTCCTAGGAAACCATTGTGCTCAGAACCCTGCCCCTAAGAATGCCCATCCTAGCACGCCACATTCTAGAACACCGTGTCCAAGGAAACCGTATCCATGGAAACCGTATCCTAGGAAACCATGTCTCCTAGGAAACCATTGTGCTCAGAACCCTGCCCCTAAGAATGCCCATCCTACCACGCCACATTCTAGAACTCCGTATCCAAGGAAACCGTATCCTTGGAAACCGTATCCTAGGAAACCATGTCTCCTAGGAAACCATTGTGCTCAGAACCCTGCACCTAAGAATGCCCATCCTACAACGCCACATTCTAGAACACCGTAACCTTGGAAACCGTATCCTAGGAAACCATGTCTCCTAGGAAACCATTGTGCTCAGAACCCTGCCCCTAAGATTGCCCATCCTACAACGCCGCATTCTAGAACACCGTATCCAAGGAAACCGTATCCTTGGAAACCGTATCCTAGGAAACCATGTCTCCTAGGAAACCATTGTGCTCAAAACCCTGCCCCTAAGAATGCCCATCCTACCACGTCACATTCTAGAACACCGTATCCAAGGAAACCGTATCCTTGGAAACCGTATCCCAGGAAACCATGTCTCCTAGGAAACCATTGTGCTCAAAACCCTGCCCCTAAGAATGCCCATCCTACCACGCCACATTTTAGAACACCGTATCGAAGGAAACCGTATCCTTGGAAACCGTATCCTAGGAAACCATGTCTCCTAGGAAACCATTGTGCTCAGAACCCTGCCCCTAAGAATGCCCATCCTACCACGCCACATTCTAGAACACCGTATCCAAGGAAACCGTATCCTTGGAAACCGTATCCTAGGAAACCATGTCTCCTAGGAAACCATTGTGCTCAGAACCCTGCCCCTAAGAATGCCCATCCTACCACGCCACATTCTAGAACACCGTATCCAAGGAAACCGTATCCATGGAAACCGTATCCTAGGAAACCATGTCTCCTAGGAAACCATTGTGCTCAGAACCCTGCCCCTAAGAATGCCCATCCTACCACGCCACATTCTAGAACACCGTATCCAAGGAAACCGTATCCTAGGAAACCATGTCTCCTAGGAAACCATTGTGCTCAGAACCCTGCCCCTAAGAATGCCCATCCTACCACGCCACATTCTAGAACAGCGTATCGAAGGAAACCGTATCCTTGGAAACAGTATCCTAGGAAACCATGTCTCCTAGGAAACCATTGTGCTCAGAACCCTGCCCCTAAGAATGCCCATCCTACCACGCCACATTCTAGAACACCGTATAAAAGGAAACCGTATCCTTGGAAACCGTGTCCTAGGAAACCATGTCTCCTAGGAAACCATTGTGCTCAGAACCCTGCCCCTAAGAATGCCCATCCTACCACGCCACATTCTAGAACACCGTATCCAAGGAAACCGTATCCATGGAAACCGTATCCTAGGAAACCATGTCTCCTAGGAAACCATTGTGCTCAGAACCCTGCCCCTAAGAATGCCCATCCTACCACGCCACATTCTAGAACACCGTATCCAAGGAAACCGTATCCTTTGTAACCGTATCCTAGGAAACCATGTCTCCTAGGAAACCATTGTGCTCAGGACCCTGCCCCTAAGAATGCCCATCCTACCACGCCACATTCTAGAACACCGTATCCAAGGAAACCGTATCCTTGGAAACCGTATCCTAGGAAACCATGTCTCCTAGGAAACCATTTTGCTCAGAACCCTGCACCTAAGAATGCCCATCCTACAACGCCACATTCTAGAACACCGTATCCAAGGAAACCGTATCCTAGGAAACCATGTCTCCTAGGAAACCATTGTGCTCCGAACCCTGCCCCTAAGAATGCCCATCCTACCACGCCACATTCTAGAACACCGTATCCAAGAAAACTGTATCCATGGAAACCGTATCCTAGGAAAACATGTCTCCTAGGAAACCATTGTGCTCAGAACCCTGCCCCTAAGAATGCCCATCCTACCACGCCACATTCTAGAACACCGTATCCAAGGAAACCGTATCCATGGAAACCGTATCCTAGGAAACCATGTCTCCTAGGAAACCATTGTGCTCAAAACCCTGCCCCTTAGAATGCCCATCCTACCACGCCACATTCTAGAACACCGTATCCAAGGAAACCGTATCCTTGGAAACCGTATCCTAGGAAACCATGTCTCCTAGGAAACCATTGTGCTCAGAACCCTGCACCTAAGAATGCCCATCCTACAACGCCACATTCTAGAACACCGTAACCTTGGAAACCGTATCCTAGGAAACCATGTCTCCTAGGAAACCATTGTGCTCAGAACCCTGCCCCTAAGATTGCCCATCCTACAACGCCGCATTCTAGAACACCGTATCCAAGGAAACCGTATCCTTGGAAACCGTATCCTAGGAAACCATGTCTCCTAGGAAACCATTGTGCTCCAAACCCTGCCCCTAAGAATGCCCATCCTACCACGCCACATTCTAGAACACCGTATCCAAGGAAACCGTATCCTTGGAAACCGTATCCTAGGAAACCATGTCTCCTACGAAACCATTGTGCTCAAAACCCTGCCCCTAAGAATGCCCATCCTACCACGCCACATTCTAGAACACCGTATCGAAGGAAACCGTATCCTTGGAAACCGTATCCTGGGAAACCATGTCTCCTAGGAAACCATTGTGCTCAGAACCCTGCCCCTAAGAATGCCCATCCTACCACGCCACATTCTAGAACACCGTATCCAAGGAAACCGTATCCTTGGAAACCGTATCCTAGGAAACCATGTCTCCTAGGAAACCATTGTGCTCAGAACCCTGCCCCTAAGAATGCCCATCCTACCACGCCACATTCTAGAACACCGTATCCAAGGAAACCGTATCCATGGAAACCGTATCCTAGGAAACCATGTCTCCTAGGAAACCATTGTGCTCAGAACCCTGCCCCTAAGAATGCCCATCCTACCACGCCACATTCTAGAACACCGTGTCCAAGGAAACCGTATCCTAGGAAACCATGTCTCCTAGGAAACCATTGTGCTCAGAACCCTGCCCCTAAGAATGCCCATCCTAGCACGCCACATTCTAGAACACCGTATCCAAGGAAACCGTATCCTTGGAAACCGTATCCTAGGAAACCATGTCTCCTAGGAAACCATTGTGCTCAGAACCCTGCCCCTAAGAATGCCCATCCTACCATGCCACATTCTAGAACACCGTATCCAAGGAAACCGTATCCATGGAAACCGTATCCTAGGAAACCATGTCTCCTAGGAAACCATTGTGCTCAGAACCCTGCCCCTAAGAATGCCCATCCTACCACGCCACATTCTAGAACACCGTATCCAAGGAAACCGTATCCTTGGAAACCGTATCCTAGGAAACCATGTCTCCTAGGAAACCATTGTGCTCAGAACCCTGCCCCTAAGGATGCCCATCCTACCACGCCACATTCTAGAACACCGTATCCAAGGAAACCGTATCCTTGGAAACCGTATCCTAGGAAACCATGTCTCCTAGGAAACCATTTTGCTCAGAACCCTGCACCTAAGAATGCCCATCCTACAACGCCACATTCTAGAACACCGTATCCAAGGAAACCGTATCCTAGGAAACCATGTCTCCTAGGAAACCATTGTGCTCCGAACCCTGCCCCTAAGAATGCCCATCCTACCACGCCACATTCTAGAACACCGTATCCAAGAAAACCGTATCCTTGGAAACCGTATCCTAGGAAACCATGTCTCCTAGGAAACCATTGTGCTCAGAACCCTGCCCCTAAGAATGCCCATCCTACCACGCCACATTCTAGAACACCGTATCCAAGGAAACCGTATCCTTGGAAACCGTATCCTAGGAAACCATGTCTCCTAGGAAACCATTGTGCTCAGAACCCTGCCCCTAAGAATGCCCATCCTACCACGCCACATTCTAGAACACCGTATCCAAGGAAACCGTATCCATGGAAACCGTATCCTAGGAAACCATGTCTCCTAGGAAACCATTGTGCTCAGAACCCTGCCCCTAAGAATGCCCATCCTATCACGCCACATTCTAGAAAACCGTATCCAAGGAAACCGTATCCTTGGAAACCATATCCTAGGAAACCATGTCTCCTAGGAAACCATTGTGCTCAGAACCCTGCCCCTAAGAATGCCCATCCTACCACGCCACATTCTAGAACACCGTATCCAAGGAAACCGTATCCTTGGAAACCGTATCCTAGGAAACCATGTCTCCTAGGGAAACCATTGTGCTCAGAACCCTGCCCCTAAGAATGCCCATCCTATCACGCCACATTCTAGAACACCGTATCCTTGGAAACCGTATCCTAGGAAACCATGTCTCCTAGGAAACCATTGTGCTCCGAACCCTGCCCCTAAGAATGCCCATCCTAACACGCCACATTCTAGAACACCGTATCCAAGGAAACCGTATCCATGGAAACCGTATCCTAGGAAACCATGTCTCCTAGGAAACCATTGTGCTCAGGACCCTGCCCCTAAGAATGCCCATCCTACCACGCCACATTCTAGAACACCGTATCCAAGGAAACCGTATCCTTGGAAACCGTATCCTAGGAAACCATGTCTCCTAGGAAACCATTGTGCTCAGAACCCTGCCCCTAAGAATGCCCATCCTACCACGCCACATTCTAGAACACCGTATCCAAGGAAACCGTATCCTTGGAAACCGTATCCTAGGAAACCATGTCTCCTAGGAAACCATTTTGCTCAGAACCCTGCACCTAAGAATGCCCATCCTACAACGCCACATTCTAGAACACCGTATCCAAGGAAACCGTATCCTAGGAAACCATGTCTCCTAGGAAACCATTGTGCTCCGAACCCTGCCCCTAAGAATGCCCATCCTACCACGCCACATTCTAGAACACCGTATCCAAGAAAACCGTATCCTTGGAAACCGTATCCTAGGAAAACATGTCTCCTAGGAAACCATTGTGCTCAGAACCCTGCCCCTAAGAATGCCCATCCTACCACGCCACATTCTAGAACACCTTATCCAAGGAAACCGTATCCATGGAAACCGTATCCTAGGAAACCATGTCTCCTAGGAAACCATTGTGCTCAAAACCCTGCCCCTAAGAATGCCCATCCTACCACGCCACATTCTACAACACCGTATCCAAGGAAACCGTATCCTTGGAAACCGTATCCTAGGAAACCATGTCTCCTAGGAAACCATTGTGCTCAGAACCCTGCACCTAAGAATGCCCATCCTACAACGCCACATTCTAGAACACCGTAACCTTGGAAACCGTATCCTAGGAAACCATGTCTCCTAGGAAACCATTGTGCTCAGAACCCTGCCCCTAAGATTGCCCATCCTACAACGCCGCATTCTAGAACACCGTATCCAAGGAAACCGTATCCTTGGAAACCGTATCCTAGGAAACCATGTCTCCTAGGAAACCATTGTGCTCAAAACCCTGCCCCTAAGAATGCCCATCCTACCACGCCACATTCTAGAACACCGTATCCAAGGAAACCGTATCCTTGGAAACCGTATCCTAGGAAACCATGTCTCCTAGGAAACCATTGTGCTCAAAACCCTGCCCCTAAGAATGCCCATCCTACCACGCCACATTCTAGAACACCGTATCGAAGGAAACCGTATCCTAGGAAACCGTATCCTAGGAAACCATGTCTCCTAGGAAACCATTGTGCTCAGAACCCTGCCCCTAAGAATGCCCATCCTACCACGCCACATTCTAGAACACCGTATCCAAGAAAACCGTATCCTTGGAAACCGTATCCTAGGAAACCATGTCTCCTAGGAAACCATTGTGCTCAGAACCCTGCCCCTAAGAATGCCCATCCTACCACGCCACATTCTAGAACACCGTATCCAAGGAAACCGTATCCTTGGAAACCGTATCCTAGGAAACCATGTCTCCTAGGAAACCATTGTGCTCAGAACCCTGCCCCTAAGAATGCCCATCCTACCACGCCACATTCTAGAACACCGTATCCAAGGAAACCGTATCCATGGAAACCGTATCCTAGGAAACCATGTCTCCTAGGAAACCATTGTGCTCAGAACCCTGCCCCTAAGAATGCCCATCCTATCACGCCACATTCTAGAAAACCGTATCCAAGGAAACCGTATCCTTGGAAACCATATCCTAGGAAACCATGTCTCCTAGGAAACCATTGTGCTCAGAACCCTGCCCCTAAGAATGCCCATCCTACCACGCCACATTCTAGAACACCGTATCCAAGGAAACCGTATCCTTGGAAACCGTATCCTAGGAAACCATGTCTCCTAGGGAAACCATTGTGCTCAGAACCCTGCCCCTAAGAATGCCCATCCTATCACGCCACATTCTAGAACACCGTATCCTTGGAAACCGTATCCTAGGAAACCATGTCTCCTAGGAAACCATTGTGCTCCGAACCCTGCCCCTAAGAATGCCCATCCTAACACGCCACATTCTAGAACACCGTATCCAAGGAAACCGTATCCATGGAAACCGTATCCTAGGAAACCATGTCTCCTAGGAAACCATTGTGCTCAGGACCCTGCCCCTAAGAATGCCCATCCTACCACGCCACATTCTAGAACACCGTATCCAAGGAAACCGTATCCTTGGAAACCGTATCCTAGGAAACCATGTCTCCTAGGAAACCATTGTGCTCAGAACCCTGCCCCTAAGAATGCCCATCCTACCACGCCACATTCTAGAACACCGTATCCAAGGAAACCGTATCCTTGGAAACCGTATCCTAGGAAACCATGTCTCCTAGGAAACCATTTTGCTCAGAACCCTGCACCTAAGAATGCCCATCCTACAACGCCACATTCTAGAACACCGTATCCAAGGAAACCGTATCCTAGGAAACCATGTCTCCTAGGAAACCATTGTGCTCCGAACCCTGCCCCTAAGAATGCCCATCCTACCACGCCACATTCTAGAACACCGTATCCAAGAAAACCGTATCCTTGGAAACCGTATCCTAGGAAAACATGTCTCCTAGGAAACCATTGTGCTCAGAACCCTGCCCCTAAGAATGCCCATCCTACCACGCCACATTCTAGAACACCTTATCCAAGGAAACCGTATCCATGGAAACCGTATCCTAGGAAACCATGTCTCCTAGGAAACCATTGTGCTCAAAACCCTGCCCCTAAGAATGCCCATCCTACCACGCCACATTCTACAACACCGTATCCAAGGAAACCGTATCCTTGGAAACCGTATCCTAGGAAACCATGTCTCCTAGGAAACCATTGTGCTCAGAACCCTGCACCTAAGAATGCCCATCCTACAACGCCACATTCTAGAACACCGTAACCTTGGAAACCGTATCCTAGGAAACCATGTCTCCTAGGAAACCATTGTGCTCAGAACCCTGCCCCTAAGATTGCCCATCCTACAACGCCGCATTCTAGAACACCGTATCCAAGGAAACCGTATCCTTGGAAACCGTATCCTAGGAAACCATGTCTCCTAGGAAACCATTGTGCTCAAAACCCTGCCCCTAAGAATGCCCATCCTACCACGCCACATTCTAGAACACCGTATCCAAGGAAACCGTATCCTTGGAAACCGTATCCTAGGAAACCATGTCTCCTAGGAAACCATTGTGCTCAAAACCCTGCCCCTAAGAATGCCCATCCTACCACGCCACATTCTAGAACACCGTATCGAAGGAAACCGTATCCTAGGAAACCGTATCCTAGGAAACCATGTCTCCTAGGAAACCATTGTGCTCCGAACCCTGCCCCTAAGAATGCCCATCCTACCACGCCACATTCTAGAACACCGTATCCAAGAAAACCGTATCCTTGGAAACCGTATCCTAGGAAACCATGTCTCCTAGGAAACCATTGTGCTCAGAACCCTGCCCCTAAGAATGCCCATCCTACCACGCCACATTCTAGAACACCGTATCCAAGGAAACCGTATCCTTGGAAACCGTATCCTAGGAAACCATGTCTCCTAGGAAACCATTGTGCTCAGAACCCTGCCCCTAAGAATGCCCATCCTACCACGCCACATTCTAGAACACCGTATCCAAGGAAACCGTATCCATGGAAACCGTATCCTAGGAAACCATGTCTCCTAGGAAACCATTGTGCTCAGAACCCTGCCCCTAAGAATGCCCATCCTATCACGCCACATTCTAGAAAACCGTATCCAAGGAAACCGTATCCTTGGAAACCATATCCTAGGAAACCATGTCTCCTAGGAAACCATTGTGCTCAGAACCCTGCCCCTAAGAATGCCCATCCTACCACGCCACATTCTAGAACACCGTATCCAAGGAAACCGTATCCTTGGAAACCGTATCCTAGGAAACCATGTCTCCTAGGGAAACCATTGTGCTCAGAACCCTGCCCCTAAGAATGCCCATCCTATCACGCCACATTCTAGAACACCGTATCCTTGGAAACCGTATCCTAGGAAACCATGTCTCCTAGGAAACCATTGTGCTCCGAACCCTGCCCCTAAGAATGCCCATCCTAACACGCCACATTCTAGAACACCGTATCCAAGGAAACCGTATCCATGGAAACCGTATCCTAGGAAACCATGTCTCCTAGGAAACCATTGTGCTCAGGACCCTGCCCCTAAGAATGCCCATCCTACCACGCCACATTCTAGAACACCGTATCCAAGGAAACCGTATCCTTGGAAACCGTATCCTAGGAAACCATGTCTCCTAGGAAACCATTGTGCTCAGAACCCTGCCCCTAAGAATGCCCATCCTACAACGCCACATTCTAGAACACCGTATCCAAGGAAACCGTATCCTAGGAAACCATGTCTCCTAGGAAACCATTGTGCTCCGAACCCTGCCCCTAAGAATGCCCATCCTACCACGCCACATTCTAGAACACCGTATCCAAGAAAACCGTATCCTTGGAAACCGTATCCTAGGAAAACATGTCTCCTAGGAAACCATTGTGCTCAGAACCCTGCCCCTAAGAATGCCCATCCTACCACGCCACATTCTAGAACACCTTATCCAAGGAAACCGTATCCATGGAAACCGTATCCTAGGAAACCATGTCTCCTAGGAAACCATTGTGCTCAAAACCCTGCCCCTAAGAATGCCCATCCTACCACGCCACATTCTACAACACCGTATCCAAGGAAACCGTATCCTTGGAAACCGTATCCTAGGAAACCATGTCTCCTAGGAAACCATTGTGCTCAGAACCCTGCACCTAAGAATGCCCATCCTACAACGCCACATTCTAGAACACCGTAACCTTGGAAACCGTATCCTAGGAAACCATGTCTCCTAGGAAACCATTGTGCTCAGAACCCTGCCCCTAAGATTGCCCATCCTACAACGCCGCATTCTAGAACACCGTATCCAAGGAAACCGTATCCTTGGAAACCGTATCCTAGGAAACCATGTCTCCTAGGAAACCATTGTGCTCAAAACCCTGCCCCTAAGAATGCCCATCCTACCACGCCACATTCTAGAACACCGTATCCAAGGAAACCGTATCCTTGGAAACCGTATCCTAGGAAACCATGTCTCCTAGGAAACCATTGTGCTCAAAACCCTGCCCCTAAGAATGCCCATCCTACCACGCCACATTCTAGAACACCGTATCGAAGGAAACCGTATCCTAGGAAACCGTATCCTAGGAAACCATGTCTCCTAGGAAACCATTGTGCTCCGAACCCTGCCCCTAAGAATGCCCATCCTACCACGCCACATTCTAGAACACCGTATCCAAGAAAACCGTATCCTTGGAAACCGTATCCTAGGAAACCATGTCTCCTAGGAAACCATTGTGCTCAGAACCCTGCCCCTAAGAATGCCCATCCTACCACGCCACATTCTAGAACACCGTATCCAAGGAAACCGTATCCTTGGAAACCGTATCCTAGGAAACCATGTCTCCTAGGAAACCATTGTGCTCAGAACCCTGCCCCTAAGAATGCCCATCCTACCACGCCACATTCTAGAATACCGTATCCAAGGAAACCGTATCCATGGAAACCGTATCCTAGGAAACCATGTCTCCTAGGAAACCATTGTGCTCAGAACCCTGCCCCTAAGAATGCCCATCCTATCACGCCACATTCTAGAAAACCGTATCCAAGGAAACCGTATCCTTGGAAACCATATCCTAGGAAACCATGTCTCCTAGGAAACCATTGTGCTCAGAACCCTGCCCCTAAGAATGCCCATCCTACCACGCCACATTCTAGAACACCGTATCCAAGGAAACCGTATCCTTGGAAACCGTATCCTAGGAAACCATGTCTCCTAGGGAAACCATTGTGCTCAGAACCCTGCCCCTAAGAATGCCCATCCTATCACGCCACATTCTAGAACACCGTATCCTTGGAAACCGTATCCTAGGAAACCATGTCTCCTAGGAAACCATTGTGCTCCGAACCCTGCCCCTAAGAATGCCCATCCTAACACGCCACATTCTAGAACACCGTATCCAAGGAAACCGTATCCATGGAAACCGTATCCTAGGAAACCATGTCTCCTAGGAAACCATTGTGCTCAGGACCCTGCCCCTAAGAATGCCCATCCTACCACGCCACATTCTAGAACACCGTATCCAAGGAAACCGTATCCTTGGAAACCGTATCCTAGGAAACCATGTCTCCTAGGAAACCATTGTGCTCAGAACCCTGCCCCTAAGAATGCCCATCCTACCACGCCACATTCTAGAACACCGTATCCAAGGAAACCGTATCCTTGGAAACCGTATCCTAGGAAACCATGTCTCCTAGGAAACCATTTTGCTCAGAACCCTGCACCTAAGAATGCCCATCCTACAACGCCACATTCTAGAACACCGTATCCAAGGAAACCGTATCCTAGGAAACCATGTCTCCTAGGAAACCATTGTGCTCCGAACCCTGCCCCTAAGAATGCCCATCCTACCACGCCACATTCTAGAACACCGTATCCAAGAAAACCGTATCCTTGGAAACCGTATCCTAGGAAAACATGTCTCCTAGGAAACCATTGTGCTCAGAACCCTGCCCCTAAGAATGCCCATCCTACCACGCCACATTCTAGAACACCTTATCCAAGGAAACCGTATCCATGGAAACCGTATCCTAGGAAACCATGTCTCCTAGGAAACCATTGTGCTCAAAACCCTGCCCCTAAGAATGCCCATCCTACCACGCCACATTCTACAACACCGTATCCAAGGAAACCGTATCCTTGGAAACCGTATCCTAGGAAACCATGTCTCCTAGGAAACCATTGTGCTCAGAACCCTGCACCTAAGAATGCCCATCCTACAACGCCACATTCTAGAACACCGTAACCTTGGAAACCGTATCCTAGGAAACCATGTCTCCTAGGAAACCATTGTGCTCAGAACCCTGCCCCTAAGATTGCGCATCCTACAACGCCGCATTCTAGAACACCGTATCCAAGGAAACCGTATCCTTGGAAACCGTATCCTAGGAAACCATGTCTCCTAGGAAACCATTGTGCTCAAAACCCTGCCCCTAAGAATGCCCATCCTACCACGCCACATTCTAGAACACCGTATCCAAGGAAACCGTATCCTTGGAAACCGTATCCTAGGAAACCATGTCTCCTAGGAAACCATTGTGCTCAAAACCCTGCCCCTAAGAATGCCCATCCTACCACGCCACATTCTAGAACACCGTATCGAAGGAAACCGTATCCTAGGAAACCGTATCCTAGGAAACCATGTCTCCTAGGAAACCATTGTGCTCCGAACCCTGCCCCTAAGAATGCCCATCCTACCACGCCACATTCTAGAACACCGTATCCAAGAAAACCGTATCCTTGGAAACCGTATCCTAGGAAACCATGTCTCCTAGGAAACCATTGTGCTCAGAACCCTGCCCCTAAGAATGCCCATCCTACCACGCCACATTCTAGAACACCGTATCCAAGGAAACCGTATCCTTGGAAACCGTATCCTAGGAAACCATGTCTCCTAGGAAACCATTGTGCTCAGAACCCTGCCCCTAAGAATGCCCATCCTACCACGCCACATTCTAGAACACCGTATCCAAGGAAACCGTATCCATGGAAACCGTATCCTAGGAAACCATGTCTCCTAGGAAACCATTGTGCTCAGAACCCTGCCCCTAAGAATGCCCATCCTATCACGCCACATTCTAGAAAACCGTATCCAAGGAAACCGTATCCTTGGAAACCATATCCTAGGAAACCATGTCTCCTAGGAAACCATTGTGCTCAGAACCCTGCCCCTAAGAATGCCCATCCTACCACGCCACATTCTAGAACACCGTATCCAAGGAAACCGTATCCTTGGAAACCGTATCCTAGGAAACCATGTCTCCTAGGGAAACCATTGTGCTCAGAACCCTGCCCCTAAGAATGCCCATCCTATCACGCCACATTCTAGAACACCGTATCCTTGGAAACCGTATCCTAGGAAACCATGTCTCCTAGGAAACCATTGTGCTCAGAACCCTGCCCCTAAGAATGCCCATCCTACCACGCCACATTCCATAACACCGTATCGAAGGAAACCGTATCCTTGGAAACCGTATCCTAGGAAACCATGTCTCCTAGGAAACCATTGTGCTCAGAACCCTGCCCCTAAGAATGCCCATCCTACCACGCCACATTCTAGAACACCGTATCCAAGAAAACCGTATCCTTGGAAACCGTATCCTAGGAAACCATGTCTCCTAGGAAACCATTGTGCTCAGAACCCTGCCCCTAAGAATGCCCATCCTACCACGCCACATTCTAGAACACCGTATCCAAGGAAACCGTATCCATGGAAACCATATCCTAGGAAACCATGTCTCCTAGGAAACCATTGTGCTCAGAACCCTGCCCCTAAGAATGCCCATCCTACCATGCCACATTCTAGAACACCGTATCCAAGGAAACCGTATCCTAGGAAACCATGTCTCCTAGGAAACCATTGTGCTCAGAACCCTGCCCCTAAGAATGCCCATCCTACCACGCCACATTCTAGAACACCATGTCCAAGGAAACCGTATCCTAGGAAACCATGTCTCCTAGGAAACCATTGTGCTCAGAACCCTGCCCCTAAGAATGCCCATCCTACCACGCCACATTCTAGAACACCGTATCCAAGGAAACCGTATCCTTGGAAACCGTATCCTAGGAAAACATGTCTCCTAGGAAACCATTGTGCTCAGAACCCTGCCCCTAAGAATGCCCATCCTACCACGCCACATTCTAGAACACCGTATCCAAGGAAACCGTATCCTAGGAAACCATGTCTCCTAGGAAACCATTGTGCTCCGAACCCTGCCCCTAAGAATGCCCATCCTACCACGCCACATTCTAGAACACCGTATCCAAGAAAACCGTATCCTTGGAAACCGTATCCTAGGAAAACATGTCTCCTAGGAAACCATTGTGCTCAGAACCCTGCCCCTAAGAATGCCCATCCTAGCACGCCACATTCTAGAACACCGTGTCCAAGGAAACCGTATCCATGGAAACCGTATCCTAGGAAACCATGTCTCCTAGGAAACCATTGTGCTCAGAACCCTGCCCCTAAGAATGCCCATCCTACCACGCCACATTCTAGAACACCGTATCCAAGGAAACCGTATCCTTGGAAACCGTATCCTAGGAAACCATGTCTCCTAGGAAACCATTGTGCTCAGAACCCTGCACCTAAGAATGCCCATCCTACAACGCCACATTCTAGAACACCGTAACCTTGGAAACCGTATCCTAGGAAACCATGTCTCCTAGGAAACCATTGTGCTCAGAACCCTGCCCCTAAGATTGCCCATCCTACAACGCCGCATTCTAGAACACCGTATCCAAGGAAACCGTATCCTTGGAAACCGTATCCTAGGAAACCATGTCTCCTAGGAAACCATTGTGCTCAAAACCCTGCCCCTAAGAATGCCCATCCTACCACGTCACATTCTAGAACACCGTATCCAAGGAAACCGTATCCTTGGAAACCGTATCCTAGGAAACCATGTCTCCTAGGAAACCATTGTGCTCAAAACCCTGCCCCTAAGAATGCCCATCCTACCACGCCACATTCTAGAACACCGTATCGAAGGAAACCGTATCCTTGGAAACCGTATCCTAGGAAACCATGTCTCCTAGGAAACCATTGTGCTCAGAACCCTGCCCCTAAGAATGCCCATCCTACCACGCCACATTCTAGAACACCGTATCCAAGGAAACCGTATCCTTGGAAACCGTATCCTAGGAAACCATGTCTCCTAGGAAACCATTGTGCTCAGAACCCTGCCCCTAAGAATGCCCATCCTACCACGCCACATTCTAGAACACCGTATCCAAGGAAACCGTATCCATGGAAACCGTATCCTAGGAAACCATGTCTCCTAGGAAACCATTGTGCTCAGAACCCTGCCCCTAAGAATGCCCATCCTACCACGCCACATTCTAGAACACCGTATCCAAGGAAACCGTATCCTAGGAAACCATGTCTCCTAGGAAACCATTGTGCTCAGAACCCTGCCCCTAAGAATGCCCATCCTACCACGCCACATTCTAGAACAGCGTATCGAAGGAAACCGTATCCTTGGAAACCGTATCCTAGGAAACCATGTCTCCTAGGAAACCATTGTGCTCAGAACCCTGCCCCTAAGAATGCCCATCCTACCACGCCACATTCTAGAACACCGTATACAAGGAAACCGTATCCTTGGAAACCGTGTCCTAGGAAACCATGTCTCCTAGGAAACCATTGTGCTCAGAACACTGCACCTAAGAATGCCCATCCTACCACGCCACATTCTAGAACACCGTATCCAAGGAAACCGTATCCTAGGAAACCATGTCTCCTAGGAAACCATTGTGCTCAGAACCCTGCCCCTAAGAATGCCCATCCTACCACGCCACATTCTTGAACACCGTATCCAAGGAAACCGTATCCATGGAAACCGTATCCTAGGAAACCATGTCTCCTAGGAAACCATTGTGCTCAGAACCCTGCCCCTAAGAATGCCCATCCTACCACGCCACATTCTAGAACACCGTATCCAAGGAAACCGTATCCTTGGAAACCGTATCCTAGGAAACCATGTCTCCTAGGAAACCATTGTGCTCAGAACCCTGCCCCTAAGAATGCCCATCCTACCACGCCACATTCTAGAACACCGTATCCAAGGAAACCGTATCCTTGGAAACCGTATCCTAGGAAACCATGTCTCCTAGGAAACCATTTTGCTCAGAACCCTGCACCTAAGAATGCCCATCCTACAACGCCACATTCTAGAACACCGTATCCAAGGAAACCGTATCCTAGGAAACCATGTCTCCTAGGAAACCATTGTGCTCCGAACCCTGCCCCTAAGAATGCCCATCCTACCACGCCACATTCTAGAACACCGTATCCAAGAAAACCGTATCCTTGGAAACCGTATCCTAGGAAAACATGTCTCCTAGGAAACCATTGTGCTCAGAACCCTGCCCCTAAGAATGCCCATCCTACCACGCCATATTCTAGAACACCGTATCCAAGGAAACCGTATCCATGGAAACCGTATCCTAGGAAACCATGTCTCCTAGGAAACCATTGTGCTCAAAACCCTGCCCCTTAGAATGCCCATCCTACCACGCCACATTCTAGAACACCGTATCCAAGGAAACCGTATCCTTGGAAACCGTATCCTAGGAAACCATGTCTCCTAGGAAACCATTGTGCTCAGAACCCTGCCCCTAAGAATGCCCATCCTACCACGCCACATTCTAGAACACTGTATCCAAGGAAACCGTATCCTTGGAAACCGTATCCTAGGAAACCATGTCTCCTAGGAAACCATTGTGCTCAGAACCCTGCCCCTAAGAATGCCCATCCTACCACGCCACATTCTAGAACACCGTATCCAAGGAAACCGTATCCATGGAAACCGTATCGTAGGAAAGCATGTCTCCTAGGAAACCATTTTTCTCAGAACCCTGCCCCTAAGAATGCCCATCCTACCACGCCACATTCTAGAACACCGTATCCAAGGAAACCGTATCCAGGGAAACCGTATCCTAGGAAACCATGTCTCCTAGGAATCCATTGTGCTCAGAACCCTGCCCCTAAGAATGCCCATCCTACCACGCCACATTCTAGAACACCGTATCCAAGGAAACCGTATCCTTGGAAACCGTATCCTAGGAAACCATGTCTCCTAGGAAACCATTGTGCTCAGAACCCTGCACCTAAGAATGCCCATCCTACAACGCCACATTCTAGAACACCGTATCCAAGGAAACCGTATCCTAGGAAACCATGTCTCCTAGGAAACCATTGTGCTTAGAACCCTGCCCCTAAGAATGCCCATCCTACCACGCCACATTCTAGAACACCGTATCCAAGGAAACCGTATCCTTGGAAACCGTATCCTAGGAAACCATGTCTCCTAGGAAACCATTTTGCTCAGAACCCTGCACCTAAGAATGCCCATCCTACAACGCCACTTTCTAGAACACCGTATCCAAGGAAACCGTATCCTTGGAAACCGTATCCTAGGAAACCATGTCTCCTAGGAAACCATTGTGCTCAGAACCCTGCCCCTAAGAATGCCCATCCTACCACGCCACATTCTAGAACACCGTATCCAAGGAAACCGTATCCATGGAAACCGTATCCTAGGAAACCATGTCTCCTAGGAAACCATTGTGCTCAGAACCCTGCCCCTAAGAATGCCCATCCTACCACGCCACATTCTAGAACACCGTATCCAAGGAAACCGTATCCTAGGAAACCATGTCTCCTAGGAAACCATTGTGCTCAGAACCCTGCCCCTAAGAATGCCCATCCTACCACGCCACATTCTAGAACAGCGTATCGAAGGAAACCGTATCCTTGGAAACCGTATCCTAGGAAACCATGTCTCCTAGGAAACCATTGTGCTCAGAACCCTGCCCCTAAGAATGCCCATCCTACCACGCCACATTCTAGAACACCGTATACAAGGAAACCGTATCCTTGGAAACCGTGTCCTAGGAAACCATGTCTCCTAGGAAACCATTGTGCTCAGAACCCTGCACCTAAGAATGCCCATCCTACCACGCCACATTCTAGAACACCGTATCCAAGGAAACCGTATCCTAGGAAACCATGTCTCCTAGGAAACCATTGTGCTCAGAACCCTGCCCCTAAGAATGCCCATCCTACCACGCCACATTCTAGAACACCGTATCCAAGGAAACCGTATCCATGGAAACCGTATCCTAGGAAACCATGTCTCCTAGGAAACCATTGTGCTCAGAACCCTGCCCCTAAGAATGCCCATCCTACCACGCCACATTCTAGAACACCGTATCCAAGGAAACCGTATCCTTGGAAACCGTATCCTAGGAAACCATGTCTCCTAGGAAACCATTGTGCTCAGAACCCTGCCCCTAAGAATGCCCATCCTACCACGCCACATTCTAGAACACCGTATCCAAGGAAACCGTATCCTTGGAAACCGTATCCTAGGAATCCATGTCTCCTAGGAAACCATTTTGCTCAGAACCCTGCACCTAAGAATGCCCATCCTACAACGCCACATTCTAGAACACCGTATCCAAGGAAACCGTATCCTAGGAAACCATGTCTCCTAGGAAACCATTGTGCTCCGAACCCTGCCCCTAAGAATGCCCATCCTACCACGCCACATTCTAGAACACCGTATCCAAGAAAACCGTATCCTTGGAAACCGTATCCTAGGAAACCATGTCTCCTAGGAAACCATTGTGCTCAGAACCCTGCCACTAAGAATGCCCATCCTACCACGCCACATTCTAGAACACCGTATCCAAGGAAACCGTATCCATGGAAACCGTATCCTAGGAAACCATGTCTCCTAGGAAACCATTGTGCTCAAAACCCTGCCCCTTAGAATGCCCATCCTACCACGCCACATTCTAGAACACCGTATCCAAGGAAACCGTATCCTTGGAAACCGTATCCTAGGAAACCATGTCTCCTAGGAAACCATTGTGCTCAGAACCCTGCCCCTAAGAATGCCCATCCTACAACGCCACATTCTAGAACACCGTATCCAAGGAAACCGTATCCTAGGAAACCATGTCTCCTAGGAAACCATTGTGCTCAGAACCCTGCCCCTAAGAATGCCCATCCTACCACGCCACATTCTAGAACACCGTATCCAAGGAAACCGTATCCTTGGAAACCGTATCCTAGGAAACCATGTCTCCTAGGAAACCATTGTGCTCAGAACCCTGCCCCTAAGAATGCCCATCCTACCACGCCACATTCTAGAACACCGTATCCAAGGAAAACGTATCCATGGAAACCGTATCCTAGGAAAGCATGTCTCCTAGGAAACCATTGTTCTCAGAACCCTGCCCCTAAGAATGCCCATCCTACCACGCCACATTCTAGAACACCGTATCCAAGGAAACCGTATCCATGGAAACCGTATCCTAGGAAACCATGTCTCCTAGGAAACCATTGTGCTCAGAACCCTGCCCCTAAGAATGCCCATACTACCACGCCACATTCTAGAACACCGTATCCAAGGAAACCGTATCCTTGGAAACCGTATCCTAGGAAACCATGTCTCCTAGGAAACCATTGTGCTCAGAACCCTGCACCTAAGAATGCCCATCCTACAACGCCACATTCTAGAACACCGTATCCAAGGAAACCGTATCCTAGGAAACCATGTCTCCTAGGAAACCATTGTGCTTAGAACCCTGCCCCTAAGAATGCCCATCCTACCACGCCACATTCTAGAACACCGTATCCAAGGAAACCGTATCCTTGGAAACCGTATCCTAGGAAACCATGTCTCCTAGGAAACCATTGTGCTCAGAACCCTGCACCTAAGAATGCCCATCCTACAACGCCACATTCTAGAACACCGTATCCAAGGAAACCGTATCCTAGGAAACCATGTCTCCTAGGAAACCATTGTGCTCCGAACCCTGCCCCTAAGAATGCCCATCCTACCACGCCACATTCTAGAACACCGTATCCAAGAAAACCGTATCCTTGGAAACCGTATCCTAGGAAAACATGTCTCCTAGGAAACCATTGTGCTCAGAACCCTGCCCCTAAGAATGCCCATCCTACCACGCCACATTCTAGAACACCGTATCCAAGGAAACCGTATCCATGGAAACCGTATCCTAGGAAACCATGTCTCCTAGGAAACCATTGTGCTCAGAACCCTGCCCCTAAGAATGCCCATCCAACCACGCCACATTCTAGAACACCGTATCCAAGGAAACCGTATCCTTGGAAACCGTATCCTAGGAAACCATGTCTCCTAGGAAACCATTGTGCTCAGAACCCTGCACCTAAGAATGCCCATCCTACAACGCCACATTCTAGAACACCGTAACCTTTGAAACCGTATCCTAGCAAACCATGTCTCCTAGGAAAACATTGTGCTCATAACCCTGCCCCTAAGATTGCCCATCCTACAACGCCGCATTCTAGAACACCGTATCCAAGGAAACCGTATCCTTGGAAACCGTATCCTAGGAAACCATGTCTCCTAGGAAACCATTGTGCTCAAAACCCTGCCCCTAAGAATGCCCATCCTACCACGCCACATTCTAGAACACCGTATCGAAGGAAACCGTATCCTTGGAAACCGTATCCTAGGAAACCATGTCTCCTAGGAAACCATTGTGCTCAGAACCCTGCCCCTAAGAATGCCCATCCTACCACGCCACATTCTAGAACACCGTATCCAAGGAAACCGTATCCTTGGAAACCGTATCCTAGGAAACCATGTCTCCTAGGAAACCATTGTGCTCAGAACCCTGCCCCTAAGAATGCCCATCCTACCACGCCACATTCTAGAACACCGTATCCAAGGAAACCGTATCCATGGAAACCGTATCCTAGGAAACCATGTCTCCTAGGAAACCATTGTGCTCAGAACCCTGCCCCTAAGAATGCCCATCCTACCACGCCACATTCTAGAACACCGTATCCAAGGAAACCGTATCCTAGGAAACCATGTCTCCTAGGAAACCATTGTGCTCAGAACCCTGCCCCTAAGAATGCCCATCCTACCACGCCACATTCTAGAACACCGTGTCCAAGGAAACCGTATCCTAGGAAACCATGTCTCCTAGGAAACCATTGTGCTCAGAACCCTGCCCCTAAGAATGCCCATCCTACCACGCCACATTCTAGAACACCGTATACAAGGAAACCGTATCCTTGGAAACCGTGTCCTAGGAAACCATGTCTCCTAGGAAACCATTGTGCTCAGAACCCTGCACCTAAGAATGCCCATCCTACAACGCCACATTCTAGAACACCGTATCCTTGGAAACCGTATCCTAGGAAACCATGTCTCCTAGGAAACCATTGTGCTCCGAACCCTGCCCCTAAGAATGCCCATCCTACCACGCCACATTCTAGAACACCGTATCCAAGGAAACCGTATCCATGGAAACCGTATCCTAGGAAACCATGTCTCCTAGGAAACCATTGTGCTCAGAACCCTGCCCCTAAGAATGCCCATCCTACCACGCCACATTCTAGAACACCGTATCCAAGGAAACCGTATCCTTGGAAACCGTATCCTAGGAAACCATGTCTCCTAGGAAACCATTGTGCTCAGAACCCTGCCCCTAAGAATGCCCATCCTACCACGCCACATTCTAGAACACCGTATCCAAGGAAACCGTATCCTTGGAAACCGTATCCTAGGAAACCATGTCTCCTAGGAAACCATTGTGCTCAGAACCCTGCCCCTAAGAATGCCCATCCTACCACGCCACATTCTAGAACACCGTATCCAAGGAAACCGTATCCTTGTAAACCGTATCCTAGGAAACCATGTCTCCTAGGAAACCATTTTGCTCAGAACCCTGCACCTAAGAATGCCCATCCTACAACGCCACATTCTAAAACACCGTATCCAAGGAAACCGTATCCTAGGAAACCATGTCTCCTAGGAAACCATTGTGCTCAGAACCCTGCCCCTAAGAATGCCCATCCTACCACGCCACATTCTAGAACACCGTATCCAAGAAAACCGTATCCTTGGAAACCGTATCCTAGGAAACCATGTCTCCTAGGAAACCATTGTGCTCAGAACCCTGCCCCTAAGAATGCCCATCCTACTACGCCACATTCCAGAACACCGTATCCAAGGAAACCGTATCCATGGAAACCGTATCCTAGGAAACCATGTCTCCTAGGAAACCATTGTGCTCAAAACCCTGCCCCTAAGAATGCCCATCCTACCACGCCACATTCTAGAACACCGTATCCAAGGAAACCGTATCCTTGGAATCCGTATCCTAGGATACCATGTCTCCTAGGAAACCATTGTGCTCAGAACCCTGCACCTAAGAATGCCCATCCTACAATGCCACATTCTAGAACACCGTAACCTTGGAAACCGTATCCTAGGAAACCATGTCTCCTAGGAAACCATTGTGCTCAGAACCCTGCCCCTAAGATTGCCCATCCTACAACGCCGCATTCTAGAACACCGTATCCAAGGAAACCGTATCCTTGGAAACCGTATCCTAAGAAACCATGTCTCCTAGGAAACCATTGTGCTCAAAACCCTGCCCCTAAGAATGCCCATCCTACCACGCCACATTCTAGAACACCGTATCCAAGGAAACCGTATCCTTGGAAACCGTATCCTAGGAAACCATGTCTCCTAGGAAACCATTGTGCTCAGAACCCTGCCCCTAAGAATGCCCATCCTACCACGCCACATTCTAGAACACCGTATACAAGGAAACCGTATCCTTGGAAACCGTGTCCTAGGAAACCTTGTCTTCTAGGAAACCATTGTGCTCAGAACCCTGCACCTAAGAATGCCCATCCTACAACGCCACATTCTAGAACACTGTATCCTTGGAAACCGTATCCTAGGAAACCATGTCTCCTAGGAAACCATTGTGCTCCGAACCCTGCCCCTAAGAATGCCCATCCTACCACGCCACATTCTAGAACACCGTATCCAAGGAAACCGTATCCATGGAAACCGTATCCTAGGAAACCATGTCTCCTAGGAAACCATTGTGCTCAGAACCCTGCCTCTAAGAATGCCCATCCTACCACGCCACATTCTAGAACACCGTATCCAAGGAAACCGTATCCTTGGAAACCGTATCCTAGGAAACCATGTCTCCTAGGAAACCATTGTGCTCAGAACCCTGCCCCTAAGAATGCCCATCCTACCACGCCACATTCTAGAACACCGTATCCAAGGAAACCGTATCCTTGGAAACCGTATCCTAGGAAACCATGTCTCCTAGGAAACCATTTTGCTGAGAACCCTGCACCTAAGAATGCCCATCCTACAACGCCACATTCTAGAACACCGTATCCAAGGAAACCGTATCCTAGGAAACCATGTCTCCTAGGAAACCATTGTGCTCAGAACCCTGCCCCTAAGAATGCCCATCCTACCACGCCACATTCTAGAACACCGTATCCAAGAAAACCGTATCCTTGGAAACCGTATCCTAGGAAAACATGTCTCCTAGGAAACCATTGTGCTCAGAACCCTGCCCCTAAGAATGCCCATCCTACCACGCCACATTCCAGAACACCGTATCCAAGGAAACCGTATCCATGGAAACCGTATCCTAGGAAACCATGTCTCCTAGGAAACCATTGTGCTCAAATCCCTGCCCCTAAGAATGCCCATCCTACCACGCCACATTCTAGAACACCGTATCCAAGGAAACCGTATCCTTGGAATCCGTATCCTAGGAAACCATGTCTCCTAGGAAACCATTGTGCTCAGAACCCTGCACCTAAGAATGCCCATCCTACAACGCCACATTCTAGAACACCGTAACCTTAGAAATCGTATCCTAGGAAACCATGTCTCCTAGGAAACCATTGTGCTCAGAACCCTGCCCCTAAGATTGCCCATCCTACAACGCCGCATTCTAGAACACCGTATCCAAGGAAACCGTATCCTTGGAAACCGTATCCTAGGAAACCATGTCTCCTAGGAAACCATTGTGCTCAAAACCCTGCCCCTAAGAATGCCCATCCTACCACGCCACATTCTAGAACACCGTATCCAAGGAAACCGTATCCTTGGAAACCGTATCCTAGGAAACCATGTCTCCTAGGAAACCATTGTGCTCAGAACCCTGCCCCTAAGAATGCCCATCCTACCACGCCACATTCTAGAACACCGTATCGAAGGAAACCGTATCCTTGGAAACCGTATCCTAGGAAACCATGTCTCCTAGGAAACCATTGTGCTCAGAACCCTGCCCCTAAGAATGCCCATCCTACCACGCCACATTCTAGAACACCGTATCCAAGGAAACCGTATCCTTGGAAACCGTATCCTAGGAAACCATGTCTCCTAGGAAACCATTGTGCTCAGAACCCTGCCCCTATGAATGCCCATCCTACCACGCCACATTCTAGAACACCGTATCCAAGGAAACCGTATCCATGGAAACCGTATCCTAGGAAACCATGTGTCCTAGGAAACCATTGTGCTCAGAACCCTGCCCCTAAGAATGCCCATCCTACCACGCCACATTCTAGAACACCGTATCCAAGGAAACCGTATCCTAGGAAACCATGTCTCCTAGGAAACCATTGTGCTCAGAACCCTGCCCCTAAGAATGCCCATCCTACCACGCCACATTCTAGAACACCGTGTCCAAGGAAACCGTATCCTAGGAAACCATGTCACCTAGGAAACCATTGTGCTCAGAACCCTGCCCCTAAGAATGCCCATCCTACCACGCCACATTCTAGAACACCGTATCCAAGGGAACCGTATCCTTGGAAACCGTATCCTAGGAAACCATGTCTCCTAGGAAACCATTGTGCTCAGAACCCTGCCCCTAAAAATGCCCATCCTACCACGCCACATTCTAGAACACCGTATCCAAGGAAACCGTATCCATGGAAACCGTATCCTAGGAAACCATGTCTCCTAGAAAACCATTGTGCTCAGAACCCTGCCCCTAAGAATGCCCATCCTACCACGCCACATTCTAGAACACCGTATCCAAGGAAACCGTATCCTTGGAAACCGTATCCTAGGAAACCATGTCTCCTAGGAAACCATTGTGCTCAGAACCCTGCCCCTAAGGATGCCCATCCTACCACGCCACATTCTAGAACACCGTATCCAAGGAAACCGTATCCTTGGAAACCGTATCCTAGGAAACCATGTCTCCTAGGAAACCATTGTGCTCAGAACCCTGCACCTAAGAATGCCCATCCTACAACGCCACATTCTAGAACACCGTATCCAAGGAAACCGTATCCTTGGAAACCGTATCCTAGGAAACCATGTCTCCTAGGAAACCATTGTGCTCAAAACCCTGCCCCTAAGAATGCCCATCCTACCACGCCACATTCTAGAACACCGTATCCAAGGAAACCGTATCCTTGGAAACCGTATCCTAGGAAACCATGTCTCCTAGGAAACCATTGTGCTCAAAACCCTGCCCCTAAGAATGCCCATCCTACCACGCCACATTCTAGAACACCGTATCGAAGGAAACCGTATCCTTGGAAACCGTATCCTAGGAAACCATGTCTCCTAGGAAACCATTGTGCTCAGAACCCTGCCCCTAAGAATGCCCATCCTACCACGCCACATTCTAGAACACCGTATCCAAGGAAACCGTATCCTTGGAAACCGTATCCTAGGAAACCATGTCTCCTAGGAAACCATTTTGCTCAGAACCCTGCACCTAAGAATGCCCATCCTACAACGCCACATTCTAGAACACCGTATCCAAGGAAACCGTATCCTAGGAAACCATGTCTCCTAGGAAACCATTGTGCTCAGAACCCTGCCCCTAAGAATGCCCATCCTACCTCGCCACATTCTAGAACACCGTATCCAAGGAAACCGTATCCATGGAAACCGTATCCTAGGAAACCATGTCTCCTAGGAAACCATTGTGCTCAGAACCCTGCCCCTAAGAATGCCCATCCTACCACGCCACATTCTAGAACACCGTATCCTTGGAAACCGTATCCTAGGAAACCATGTCTCCTAGGAAACCATTGTGCTCAGAACCCTGCCCCTAAGAATGCCCATCCTATCACGCCACATTCTAGAACACCGTATCCAAGGAAACCGTATCCTAGGAAACCATGTCTCCTAGGAAACCATTGTGCTCAGAACCCTGCCCCTAAGAATGCCCATCCTACAACGCCGCATTCTAGAACACCGTATCCAAGGAAACCGTATCCTTGGAAACCGTATCCTAGGAAACCATGTCTCCTAGGAAACCATTGTGCTCAAAACCCTGCCCCTAAGAATGCCCATCCTACCACGCCACATTCTAGAACACCGTATCCAAGGAAACCGTATCCTTGGGAACCGTATCCTAGGAAACCATGTCTCCTAGGAAATCATTGTGCTCAGAACCCTGCCCCTAAGAATGCCCATCCTACAACGCCACATTCTAGAACACCGTATCCAAGGAAACCGTATCCTAGGAAACCATGTCTCCTAGGAAACCATTGTGCTCAGAACCCTGCCCCTAAGAATGCCCATCCTACCACGCCACATTCTAGAACACCGTATCCAAGGAAACCGTATCCTTGGAAACCGTATCCTAGGAAACCATGTCTCCTAGGAAACAATTGTGCTCAGAACCCTGCCCCTAAGAATGCCCATCCTACCACGCCACATTCTAGAACACCGTATCCAAGGAAACCGTATCCTTGGAAACCGTATCCTAGGAAACAATGTCTCCTAGGAAACAATTGTGCTCAGAACCCTGCCCCTAAGAATGCCCATCCTACCACGCCACATTTAAGAACACCGTATCCAAGGAAACCGCATCCATGGAATCCGTATCCTAGGAAACCATGTCTCCTAGGAAACCATTGTTCTCAGAACCCTGCCCCTAAGAATGCCCATCCTACCACGCCGCATTCTAGAACACCGTATCCAAGGAAACCGTATCCTTGGAAACCGTATCCTAGGAAACCATGTCTCCTAGGAAACCATTGTGCTCAAAACCCTGCCCCTAAGAATGCCCATTCTACCACGCCACATTCTAGAACACCGTATCCAAGGAAACCGTATCCATGGAAACCGTATCCTAGGAAACCATGTCTCCTAGGAAACCATTGTGCTCAGAACCCTGCCCCTAAGAATGCCCATCCTACCACGCCACATTCTAGAACACCGTATCCAAGGAAACCGTATCCTTGGAAACCGTATCCTAGGAAACCATGTCTCCTAGGAAACCATTGTGCTCAGAACCCTGCCCCTAAGAATGCCCATCCTACCACGCCACATTCTAGAACACCGTATCCAAGGAAACCGTATCCTTGTAAACCGTATCCTAGGAAACCATGTCTCCTAGGAAACCATTTTGCTCAGAACCCTGCACCTAAGAATGCCCATCCTACAACGCCACATTCTAGAACACCGTATCCAAGGAAACCGTATCCTAGGAAACCATGTCTCCTAGGAAACCATTGTGCTCCGAACCCTGCCCCTAAGAATGCCCATCCTACCACGCCACATTCTAGAACACCGTATCCAAGAAAACCGTATCCTTGGAAACCGTATCCTAGGAAAACATGTCTCCTAGGAAACCATTGTGCTCAGAACCCTGCCCCTAAGAATGCCCATCCTACCACGCCACATTCTAGAACACCGTATCCAAGGAAACCGTATCCATGGAAACCGTATCCTAGGAAACCATGTCTCCTAGGAAACCATTGTGCTCAGAACCCTGCACCTAAGAATGCCCATCCTACAACGCCACATTCTAGAACACCGTAACCTTGGAAACCGTATCCTAGGAAACCATGTCTCCTAGGAAACCATTGTGCTCAGAACCCTGCCCCTAAGATTGCCCATCCTACAACGCCGCATTCTAGAACACCGTATCCAAGGAAACCGTATCCTTGGAAACCGTATCCTAGGAAACCATGTCTCCTAGGAAACCATTGTGCTCAAAACCCTGCCCCTAAGAATGCCCATCCTACCACGCCACATTCTAGAACACCGTATCCAAGGAAACCGTATCCTTGGAAACCGTATCCTAGGAAACCATGTCTCCTAGGAAACCATTGTGCTCAAAACCCTGCCCCTAAGAATGCCCATCCTACCACGCCACATTCTAGAACACCGTATCGAAGGAAACCGTATCCTTGGAAACCGTATCCTGGGAAACCATGTCTCCTAGGAAACCATTGTGCTCAGAACCCTGCCCCTAAGAATGCCCATCCTACCACGCCACATTCTAGAACACCGTATCCAAGGAAACCGTATCCTTGGAAACCGTATCCTAGGAAACCATGTCTCCTAGGAAACCATTGTGCTCAGAACCCTGCCCCTAAGAATGCCCATCCTACCACGCCACATTCTAGAACACCGTATCCAAGGAAACCGTATCCATGGAAACCGTATCCTAGGCAACCATGTCTCCTAGGAAACCATTGTGCTCAGAACCCTGCCGCTAAGAATGCCCATCCTACCACGCCACATTCTAGAACACCGTATCCATGGAAACCGTATCCTAGGAAACCATGTCTCCTAGGAAACCATTGTGCTCAGAACCCTGCCCCTAAGAATGCCCATCCTACCACGCCACATTCTAGAACACCGTGTCCAAGGAAACCGTATCCTAGGAAACCATGTCTCCTAGGAAACCATTGTGCTCAGAACCCTGCCCCTAAGATTGCCCATCCTACAACGCCGCATTCTAGAACACCGTATCCAAGCAAACCGTATCCTTGGAAACCGTATCCTAAGAAACCATGTCTCCTAGGAAACCATTGTGCTCAAAACCCTGCCCCTAAGAATGCCCATCCTACCACGCCACATTCTAGAACACCGTATCCAAGGAAACCGTATCCTTGGAAACCGTATCCTAGGAAACCATGTCTCCTAGGAAACCATTGTGCTCAGAACCCTGCCCCTAAGAATGCCCATCCTACCACGCCACATTCTAGAACACCGTATACAAGGAAACCGTATCCTTGGAAACCGTGTCCTAGGAAACCTTGTCTTCTAGGAAACCATTGTGCTCAGAACCCTGCACCTAAGAATGCCCATCCTACAACGCCACATTCTAGAACACTGTATCCTTGGAAACCGTATCCTAGGAAACCATGTCTCCTAGGAAACCATTGTGCTCCGAACCCTGCCCCTAAGAATGCCCATCCTACCACGCCACATTCTAGAACACCGTATCCAAGGAAACCGTATCCATGGAAACCGTATCCTAGGAAACCATGTCTCCTAGGAAACCATTGTGCTCAGAACCCTGCCCCTAAGAATGCCCATCCTACCACGCCACATTCTAGAACACCGTATCCAAGGAAACCGTATCCTTGGAAACCGTATCCTAGGAAACCATGTCTCCTAGGAAACCATTGTGCTCAGAACCCTGCCCCTAAGAATGCCCATCCTACCACGCCACATTCTAGAACACCGTATCCAAGGAAACCGTATCCTTGGAAACCGTATCCTAGGAAACCATGTCTCCTAGGAAACCATTTTGCTCAGAACCCTGCACCTAAGAATGCCCATCCTACAACGCCACATTCTAGAACACCGTATCCAAGGAAACCGTATCCTAGGAAACCATGTCTCCTAGGAAACCATTGTGCTCAGAACCCTGCCCCTAAGAATGCCCATCCTACCACGCCACATTCTAGAACACCGTATCCAAGAAAACCGTATCCTTGGAAACCGTATCCTAGGAAAACATGTCTCCTAGGAAACCATTGTGCTCAGAACCCTGCCCCTAAGAATGCCCATCCTACCACGCCACATTCCAGAACACCGTATCCAAGGAAACCGTATCCATGGAAACCGTATCCTAGGAAACCATGTCTCCTAGGAAACCATTGTGCTCAAAACCCTGCCCCTAAGAATGCCCATCCTACCACGCCACATTCTAGAACACCGTATCCAAGGAAACCGTATCCTTGGAATCCGTATCCTAGGAAACCATGTCTCCTAGGAAACCATTGTGCTCAGAACCCTGCACCTAAGAATGCCCATCCTACAACGCCACATTCTAGAACACCGTAACCTTGGAAATCGTATCCTAGGAAACCATGTCTCCTAGGAAACCATTGTGCTCAGAACCCTGCCCCTAAGATTGCCCATCCTACAACGCCGCATTCTAGAACACCGTATCCAAGGAAACCGTATCCTTGGAAACCGTATCCTAGGAAACCATGTCTCCTAGGAAACCATTGTGCTCAAAACCCTGCCCCTAAGAATGCCCATCCTACCACGCCACATTCTAGAACACCGTATCCAAGGAAACCGTATCCTTGGAAACCGTATCCTAGGAAACCATGTCTCCTAGGAAACCATTGTGCTCAGAACCCTGCCCCTAAGAATGCCCATCCTACCACGCCACATTCTAGAACACCGTATCGAAGGAAACCGTATCCTTGGAAACCGTATCCTAGGAAACCATGTCTCCTAGGAAACCATTGTGCTCAGAACCCTGCCCCTAAGAATGCCCATCCTACCACGCCACATTCTAGAACACCGTATCCAAGGAAACCGTATCCTTGGAAACCGTATCCTAGGAAACCATGTCTCCTAGGAAACCATTGTGCTCAGAACCCTGCCCCTATGAATGCCCATCCTACCACGCCACATTCTAGAACACCGTATCCAAGGAAACCGTATCCATGGAAACCGTATCCTAGGAAACCATGTGTCCTAGGAAACCATTGTGCTCAGAACCCTGCCCCTAAGAATGCCCATCCTACAACGCCACATTCTAGAACACCGTATCCAAGGAAACCGTATCCTAGGAAACCATGTCTCCTAGGAAACCATTGTGCTCAGAACCCTGCCCCTAAGAATGCCCATCCTACCACGCCACATTCTAGAAAACCGTATCCTTGGAAACCGTATCCTAGGAAACCATGTCTCCTAGGAAACCATTGTGCTCAGAACCCTGCCCCTAAGAATGCCCATCCTACCACGCCACATTCCAGAACACCGTATCCAAGGAAACCGTATCCATGGAAACCGTATCCTAGGAAACCATGTCTCCTAGGAAACCATTGTGCTCAAAACCCTGCCCCTAAGAATGCCCATCCTACCACGCCACATTCTAGAACACCGTATCCAAGGAAACCGTATCCTTGGAATCCGTATCCTAGGAAACCATGTCTCCTAGGAAACCATTGTGCTCAGAACCCTGCACCTAAGAATGCCCATCCTACAACGCCACATTCTAGAACACCGTAACCTTGGAAATCGTATCCTAGGAAACCATGTCTCCTAGGAAACCATTGTGCTCAGAACCCTGCCCCTAAGATTGCCCATCCTACAACGCCGCATTCTAGAACACCGTATCCAAGGAAACCGTATCCTTGGAAACCGTATCCTAGGAAACCATGTCTCCTAGGAAACCATTGTGCTCAAAACCCTGCCCCTAAGAATGCCCATCCTACCACGCCACATTCTAGAACACCGTATCCAAGGAAACCGTATCCTTGGAAACCGTATCCTAGGAAACCATGTCTCCTAGGAAACCATTGTGCTCAGAACCCTGCCCCTAAGAATGCCCATCCTACCACGCCACATTCTAGAACACCGTATCGAAGGAAACCGTATCCTTGGAAACCGTATCCTAGGAAACCATGTCTCCTAGGAAACCATTGTGCTCAGAACCCTGCCCCTAAGAATGCCCATCCTACCACGCCACATTCTAGAACACCGTATCCAAGGAAACCGTATCCTTGGAAACCGTATCCTAGGAAACCATGTCTCCTAGGAAACCATTGTGCTCAGAACCCTGCCCCTATGAATGCCCATCCTACCACGCCACATTCTAGAACACCGTATCCAAGGAAACCGTATCCATGGAAACCGTATCCTAGGAAACCATGTGTCCTAGGAAACCATTGTGCTCAGAACCCTGCCCCTAAGAATGCCCATCCTACCACGCCACATTCTAGAACACCGTATCCAAGGAAACCGTATCCTAGGAAACCATGTCTCCTAGGAAACCATTGTGCTCAGAACCCTGCCCCTAAGAATGCCCATCCTACCACGCCACATTCTAGAACACCGTGTCCAAGGAAACCGTATCCTAGGAAACCATGTCACCTAGGAAACCATTGTGCTCAGAACCCTGCCCCTAAGAATGCCCATCCTACCACGCCACATTCTAGAACACCGTATCCAAGGGAACCGTATCCTTGGAAACCGTATCCTAGGAAACCATGTCTCCTAGGAAACCATTGTGCTCAGAACCCTGCCCCTAAAAATGCCCATCCTACCACGCCACATTCTAGAACACCGTATCCAAGGAAACCGTATCCATGGAAACCGTATCCTAGGAAACCATGTCTCCTAGAAAACCATTGTGCTCAGAACCCTGCCCCTAAGAATGCCCATCCTACCACGCCACATTCTAGAACACCGTATCCAAGGAAACCGTATCCTTGGAAACCGTATCCTAGGAAACCATGTCTCCTAGGAAACCATTGTGCTCAGAACCCTGCCCCTAAGGATGCCCATCCTACCACGCCACATTCTAGAACACCGTATCCAAGGAAACCGTATCCTTGGAAACCGTATCCTAGGAAACCATGTCTCCTAGGAAACCATTGTGCTCAGAACCCTGCACCTAAGAATGCCCATCCTACAACGCCACATTCTAGAACACCGTATCCAAGGAAACCGTATCCTTGGAAACCGTATCCTAGGAAACCATGTCTCCTAGGAAACCATTGTGCTCAAAACCCTGCCCCTAAGAATGCCCATCCTACCACGCCACATTCTAGAACACCGTATCCAAGGAAACCGTATCCTTGGAAACCGTATCCTAGGAAACCATGTCTCCTAGGAAACCATTGTGCTCAAAACCCTGCCCCTAAGAATGCCCATCCTACCACGCCACATTCTAGAACACCGTATCGAAGGAAACCGTATCCTTGGAAACCGTATCCTAGGAAACCATGTCTCCTAGGAAACCATTGTGCTCAGAACCCTGCCCCTAAGAATGCCCATCCTACCACGCCACATTCTAGAACACCGTATCCAAGGAAACCGTATCCTTGGAAACCGTATCCTAGGAAACCATGTCTCCTAGGAAACCATTGTGCTCAGAACCCTGCCCCTAAGAATGCCCATCCTACAACGCCACATTCTAGAACACCGTATCCAAGGAAACCGTATCCATGGAAACCGTATCCTAGGCAACCATGTCTCCTAGGAAACCATTGTGCTCAGAACCCTGCCCCTAAGAATGCCCATCCTACCACGCCACATTCTAGAACACCGTATCCATGGAAACCGTATCCTAGGAAACCATGTCTCCTAGGAAACCATTGTGCTCAGAACCCTGCCCCTAAGAATGCCCATCCTACCACGCCACATTCTAGAACACCGTGTCCAAGGAAACCGTATCCTAGGAAACCATGTCTCCTAGGAAACCATTGTGCTCAGAACCCTGCCCCTAAGAATGCCCATCCTACCACGCCACATTCTAGAACACCGTATCCAAGGAAACCGTATCCATGGAAACCGTATCCTAGGAAACCATGTCTCCTAGGAAACCATTGTGCTCAGAACCCTGCCCCTAAGAATGCCCATCCTACCACGCCACATTCTAGAACACCGTATCCAAGGAAACCGTATCCTTGGAAACCGTATCCTAGGAAACCATGTCTCCTAGGAAACCATTGTGCTCAGAACCCTGCCCCTAAGAATGCCCATCCTACCACGCCACATTCTAGAACAGGGTATCCAAGGAAACCGTATCCATGGAAACCGTATCCTAGGAAACCATGTCTCCTAGGAAACCATTGTGCTCAGAACCCTGCCCCTAAGAATGCCCATCCTACCACGCCACATTCTAGAACACCGTATCCAAGGAAACCGTATCCTAGGAAACCATGTCTCCTAGGAAACCATTGTGCTCAGAACCCTGCCCCTAAGAATGCCCATCCTACCACGCCACATTCTAGAACACCGTGTCCAAGGAAACCGTATCCTAGGAAACCATGTCTCCTAGGAAACCATTGTGCTCAGAACCCTGCCCCTAAGAATGCCCATCCTACCACGCCACATTCTAGAACACCGTATCCATGGAAACCGTATCCTTGGAAACCGTATCCTAGGAAACCATGTCTCCTAGGAAACCATTGTGCTCAGAACCCTGCCCCTAAGAATGCCCATCCTACCACGCCACATTCTAGAACACCGTATCCAAGGAAACCGTATCCATGGAAACCGTATCCTAGGAAACCATGTCTCCTAGGAAACCATTGTGCTCAAAACCCTGCCCCTAAGAATGCCCATCCTACCACGCCACATTTTAGAAGACCGTATCCAAGGAAACCGTATCCTTGGAAACCGTATCCTAGGAAACCATGTCTCCTAGGAAACCATTGTGCTCAGAACCCTGCACCTAAGAATGCCCATCCTACAACGCCACATTCTAGAACACCGTAACCTTGGAAACCGTATCCTAGGAAACCATGTCTCCTAGGAAACCATTGTGCTCAGAACCCTGCCCCTAAGATTGCCCATCCTACAACGCCGCATTCTAGAACACCGTATCCAAGGAAACCGTATCCTTGGAAACCGTATCCTAGGAAACCATGTCTCCTAGGAAACCATTGTGCTCAAAACCCTGCCCCTAAGAATGCCCATCCTACCACGCCACATTCTAGAACACCGTATCCTTGGAAACCGTATCCTAGAAAACCATGTCTCCTAGGAAACCATTGTGCTCAGAACCCTGCCCCTAAGAATGCCCATCCTACCACGCCACATTCTAGAACACCGTATCCAAGGAAACCGTATCCATGGAAACCGTATCCTAGGAAACCATGTCTCCTAGGAAACCATTGTGCTCAAAACCCTGCCCCTAAGAATGCCCATCCTACCACGCCACATTTTAGAAGACCGTATCCAAGGAAACCGTATCCTTGGAAACCGTATCCTAGGAAACCATGTCTCCTAGGAAACCATTGTGCTCAGAACCCTGCACCTAAGAATGCCCATCCTACAACGCCACATTCTAGAACACCGTAACCTTGGAAACCGTATCCTAGGAAACCATGTCTCCTAGGAAACCATTGTGCTCAGAACCCTGCCCCTAAGATTGCCCATCCTACAACGCCGCATTCTAGAACACCGTATCCAAGGAAACCGTATCCTTGGAAACCGTATCCTAGGAAACCATGTCTCCTAGGAAACCATTGTGCTCAAAACCCTGCCCCTAAGAATGCCCATCCTACCACGCCACATTCTAGAACACCGTATCCAAGGAAACCGTATCCTTGGAAACCGTATCCTAGGAAACCATGTCTCCTAGGAAACCATTGTGCTCAAAACCCTGCCCCTAAGAATGCCCATCCTACCACGCCACATTCTAGAACACCGTATCGAAGGAAACCGTATCCTTGGAAACCGTATCCTAGGAAACCATGTCTCCTAGGAAACCATTGTGCTCAGAACCCTGCACCTAAGAATGCCCATCCTACAACGCCACATTCTAGAACACCGTAACCTTGGAAACCGTATCCTAGGAAACCATGTCTCCTAGGAAACCATTGTGCTCAGAACCCTGCCCCTAAGATTGCCCATCCTACAACGCCGCATTCTAGAACACCGTATCCAAGGAAACCGTATCCTTGGAAACCGTATCCTAGGAAACCATGTCTCCTAGGAAACCATTGTGCTCCGAACCCTGCCCCTAAGAATGCCCATCCTACCACGCCACATTCTAGAACACCGTATCCAAGGAAACCGTATCCTTGGAAACCGTATCCTAGGACACCATGTCTCCTAGGAAACCATTGTGCTCAAAACCCTGCCCCTAAGAATGCCCATCCTACCACGCCACATTCTAGAACACCGTATCGAAGGAAACCGTATCCTTGGAAACCGTATCCTAGGAAACCATGTCTCCTAGGAAACCATTGTGCTCAGAACCCTGCCCCTAAGAATGCCCATCCTACCACGCCACATTCTAGAACACCGTATCCAAGGAAACCGTATCCTTGGAAACCGTATCCTAGGAAACCATGTCTCCTAGGAAACCATTGTGCTCAGAACCCTGCCCCTAAGAATGCCCATCCTACCACGCCACATTCTAGAACACCGTATCCAAGGAAACCGTATCCATGGAAACCGTATCCTAGGAAACCATGTCTCCTAGGAAACCATTGTGCTCAGAACCCTGCCCCTAAGAATGCCCATCCTACCACGCCACATTCTAGAACACCGTATCCAAGGAAACCGTATCCATGGAAACCGTATCCTAGGAAACCATGTCTCCTAGGAAACCATTGTGCTCAAAACCCTGCCCCTAAGAATGCCCATCCTACCACGCCACATTCTAGAACACCGTATCCAAGGAAACCGTATCCTTGGAAACCGTATCCTAGGAAACCATGTCTCCTAGGAAACCATTGTGCTCAGAACCCTGCACCTAAGAATGCCCATCCTACAACGCCACATTCTAGAACACCGTAACCTTGGAAACCGTATCCTAGGAAAACATGTCTCCTAGGAAACCATTGTGCTCAGAACCCTGCCCCTAAGATTGCCCATCCTACAACGCCGCATTCTAGAACACCGTATCCAAGGAAACCGTATCCTTGGAAACCGTATCCTAGGAAACCATGTCTCCTAGGAAACCATTGTGCTCAAAACCCTGCCCCTAAGAATGCCCATCCTACCACGCCACATTCTAGAACACCGTATCCAAGGAAACCGTATCCTTGGAAACCGTATCCTAGGAAACCATGTCTCCTAGGAAACCATTGTGCTCAAAACCCTGCCCCTAAGAATGCCCATCCTACCACGCCACATTCTAGAACACCGTATCGAAGGAAACCGTATCCTTGGAAACCGTATCCTAGGAAACCATGTCTCCTAGGAAACCATTGTGCTCAGAACCCTGCCCCTAAGAATGCCCATCCTACCACGCCACATTCTAGAACACCGTATCCAAGGAAACCGTATCCTTGGAAACCGTTTCCTAGGAAACCATGTCTCCTAGGAAACCATTGTGCTCAGAACCCTGCCCCTAAGAATGCCCATCCTACCACGCCACATTCTAGAACACCGTATCCAAGGAAACCGTATCCATGGAAACCGTATCCTAGGAAACCATGTCTCCTAGGAAACCATTGTGCTCAGAACCCTGCCCCTAAGAATGCCCATCCTACCACGCCACATTCTAGAACACCGTATCCTTGGAAACCGTATCCTAGGAAACCATGTCTCCTAGGAAACCATTGTGCTCAGAACCCTGCCCCTAAGAATGCCCATCCTACCACGCCACATTCTAGAACACCGTATCCAAGGAAACCGTATCCATGGAAACCGTATCCTAGGAAACCATGTCTCCTAGGAAACCATTGTGCTCAGAACCCTGCCCCTAAGAATGCCCATCCTACCACGCCACATTCTAGAACACCGTATCCAAGGAAACCGTATCCTTGGAAACCGTAACCTAGGAAACCATGTCTCCTAGGAAACCATTGTGCTCAGAACCCTGCCCCTAAGGATGCCCATCCTACCACGCCACATTCTAGAACACCGTATCCAAGGAAACCGTATCCTTGGAAACCGTATCGTAGGAAACCATGTCTCCTAGGAAACCATTTTGCTCAGAACCCTGCACCTAAGAATGCCCATCCTACAACGCCACATTCTAGAACACCGTATCCAAGGAAACCGTATCCTAGGAAACCATGTCTCCTAGGAAACCATTGTGCTCCGAACCCTGCCCCTAAGAATGCCCATCCTACCAAACCACATTCTAGAACACCGTATCGAAGGAAACCGTATCCTTGGAAACCGTATCCTAGGAAACCATGTCTCCTAGGAAACCATTGTGCTCAGAACCCTGCCCCTAAGAATGCCCATCATACCACGCCACATTCTAGAACACCGTATCCAAGGAAACCGTATCCTTGGAAACCGTATCCTAGGAAACCATGTCTCCTAGGAAACCATTGTGCTCAGAACCCTGCCCCTAAGAATGCCCATCCTACCACGCCACATTCTAGAACACCGTATCCAAGGAAACCGTATCCATGGAAACCGTATCCTAGGAAACCATGTCTCCTAGGAAACCATTGTGCTCAGAACCCTGCCCCTAAGAATGCCCATCCTACCACGCCACATTCTAGAACACCGTATCCAAGGAAACCGTATCCTAGGAAACCATGTCTCCTAGGAAACCATTGTGCTCAGAACCCTGCCCCTAAGAATGCCCATCCTACCACGCCACATTCTAGAACACCGTGTCCAAGGAAACCGTATCCTAGGAAACCATGTCTCCTAGGAAACCATTGTGCTCAGAACCCTGCCCCTAAGAATGCCCATCCTACCACGCCACATTCTAGAACACCGTATCCAAGGAAACCGTATCCTAGGAAACCATGTCTCCTAGGAAACCATTGTGCTCAGAACAGTGCCCCTAAGAATGCCCATCCTACCACGCCACATTCTAGAACTCCGTGTCCAAGGAAACCGTATCCTAGGAAACCATGTCTCCTAGGAAACCATTGTGCTCAGAACCCTGCCCCTAAGAATGCCCATCCTACCACGCCACATTCTAGAACACCGTATCCAAGGAAACCGTATCCTTGGAAACCGTATCCTAGGAAACCATGTCTCCTAGGAAACCATTGTGCTCAGAACCCTGCCCCTAAGAATGCCCATCCTACCACGCCACATTCTAGAACACCGTATCCAAGGAAACCGTATCCATGGAAACCGTATCCTAGGAAACCATGTCTCCTAGGAAACCATTGTGCTCAGAACCCTGCCCCTAAGAATGCCCATCCTACCACGCCACATTCTAGAACACCGTATCCAAGGAAACCGTATCCTTGGAAACCGTATCCTAGGAAACCATGTCTCCTAGGAAACCATTGTGCTCAGAACCCTGCCCCTAAGAATGCCCATCCTACCACGCCACATTCTAGAACACCGTATCCAAGGAAACCGTATCCATGGAAACCGTATCCTAGGAAACCATGTCTCCTAGGAAACCATTGTGCTCAGAACCCTGCCCCTAAGAATGCCCATCCTACCACGCCACATTCTAGAACACCGTATCCAAGGAAACCGTATCCTAGGAAACCATGTCTCCTAGGAAACCATTGTGCTCAGAACCCTGCCCCTAAGAATGCCCATCCTACCACGCCACATTCTAGAACACCGTGTCCAAGGAAACCGTATCCTAGGAAACCATGTCTCCTAGGAAACCATTGTGCTCAGAACCCTGCCCCTAAGAATGCCCATCCTACCACGCCACATTCTAGAACACCGTATACAAGGAAACCGTATCCTTGGAAACCGTGTCCTAGGAAACCATGTCTCCTAGGAAACCATTGTGCTCAGAACCCTGCACCTAAGAATGCCCATCCTACAACGCCACATTCTAGAACACCGTATCCTTGGAAACCGTATCCTAGGAAACCATGTCTCCTAGGAAACCATTGTGCTCCGAACCCTGCCCCTAAGAATGCCCATCCTACCACGCCACATTCTAGAACACCGTATCCAAGGAAACCGTATCCATGGAAACCGTATCCTAGGAAACCATGTCTCCTAGGAAACCATTGTGCTCAGAACCCTGCCCCTAAGAATGCCCATCCTACCACGCCACATTCTAGAACACCGTATCCAAGGAAACCGTATCCTTGGAAACCGTATCCTAGGAAACCATGTCTCCTAGGAAACCATTGTGCTCAGAACCCTGCCCCTAAGAATGCCCATCCTACCACGCCACATTCTAGAACACCGTATCCAAGGAAACCGTATCCTTGGAAACCGTATCCTAGGAAACCATGTCTCCTAGGAAACCATTGTGCTCAGAACCCTGCCCCTAAGAATGCCCATCCTACCACGCCACATTCTAGAACACCGTATCCAAGGAAACCGTATCCTTGTAAACCGTATCCTAGGAAACCATGTCTCCTAGGAAACCATTTTGCTCAGAACCCTGCACCTAAGAATGCCCATCCTACAACGCCACATTCTAAAACACCGTATCCAAGGAAACCGTATCCTAGGAAACCATGTCTCCTAGGAAACCATTGTGCTCAGAACCCTGCCCCTAAGAATGCCCATCCTACCACGCCACATTCTAGAACACCGTATCCAAGAAAACCGTATCCTTGGAAACCGTATCCTAGGAAACCATGTCTCCTAGGAAACCATTGTGCTCAGAACCCTGCCCCTAAGAATGCCCATCCTACTACGCCACATTCCAGAACACCGTATCCAAGGAAACCGTATCCATGGAAACCGTATCCTAGGAAACCATGTCTCCTAGGAAACCATTGTGCTCAAAACCCTGCCCCTAAGAATGCCCATCCTACCACGCCACATTCTAGAACACCGTATCCAAGGAAACCGTATCCTTGGAATCCGTATCCTAGGATACCATGTCTCCTAGGAAACCATTGTGCTCAGAACCCTGCACCTAAGAATGCCCATCCTACAATGCCACATTCTAGAACACCGTAACCTTGGAAACCGTATCCTAGGAAACCATGTCTCCTAGGAAACCATTGTGCTCAGAACCCTGCCCCTAAGATTGCCCATCCTACAACGCCGCATTCTAGAACACCGTATCCAAGGAAACCGTATCCTTGGAAACCGTATCCTAAGAAACCATGTCTCCTAGGAAACCATTGTGCTCAAAACCCTGCCCCTAAGAATGCCCATCCTACCACGCCACATTCTAGAACACCGTATCCAAGGAAACCGTATCCTTGGAAACCGTATCCTAGGAAACCATGTCTCCTAGGAAACCATTGTGCTCAGAACCCTGCCCCTAAGAATGCCCATCCTACCACGCCACATTCTAGAACACCGTATACAAGGAAACCGTATCCTTGGAAACCGTGTCCTAGGAAAACTTGTCTTCTAGGAAACCATTGTGCTCAGAACCCTGCACCTAAGAATGCCCATCCTACAACGCCACATTCTAGAACACTGTATCCTTGGAAACCGTATCCTAGGAAACCATGTCTCCTAGGAAACCATTGTGCTCCGAACCCTGCCCCTAAGAATGCCCATCCTACCACGCCACATTCTAGAACACCGTATCCAAGGAAACCGTATCCATGGAAACCGTATCCTAGGAAACCATGTCTCCTAGGAAACCATTGTGCTCAGAACCCTGCCTCTAAGAATGCCCATCCTACCACGCCACATTCTAGAACACCGTATCCAAGGAAACCGTATCCTTGGAAACCGTATCCTAGGAAACCATGTCTCCTAGGAAACCATTGTGCTCAGAACCCTGCCCCTAAGAATGCCCATCCTACCACGCCACATTCTAGAACACCGTATCCAAGGAAACCGTATCCTTGGAAACCGTATCCTAGGAAACCATGTCTCCTAGGAAACCATTTTGCTGAGAACCCTGCACCTAAGAATGCCCATCCTACAACGCCACATTCTAGAACACCGTATCCAAGGAAACCGTATCCTAGGAAACCATGTCTCCTAGGAAACCATTGTGCTCAGAACCCTGCCCCTAAGAATGCCCATCCTACCACGCCACATTCTAGAACACCGTATCCAAGAAAACCGTATCCTTGGAAACCGTATCCTAGGAAAACATGTCTCCTAGGAAACCATTGTGCTCAGAACCCTGCCCCTAAGAATGCCCATCCTACCACGCCACATTCCAGAACACCGTATCCAAGGAAACCGTATCCATGGAAACCGTATCCTAGGAAACCATGTCTCCTAGGAAACCATTGTGCTCAAATCCCTGCCCCTAAGAATGCCCATCCTACCACGCCACATTCTAGAACACCGTATCCAAGGAAACCGTATCCTTGGAATCCGTATCCTAGGAAACCATGTCTCCTAGGAAACCATTGTGCTCAGAACCCTGCACCTAAGAATGCCCATCCTACAACGCCACATTCTAGAACACCGTAACCTTAGAAATCGTATCCTAGGAAACCATGTCTCCTAGGAAACCATTGTGCTCAGAACCCTGCCCCTAAGATTGCCCATCCTACAACGCCGCATTCTAGAACACCGTATCCAAGGAAACCGTATCCTTGGAAACCGTATCCTAGGAAACCATGTCTCCTAGGAAACCATTGTGCTCAAAACCCTGCCCCTAAGAATGCCCATCCTACCACGCCACATTCTAGAACACCGTATCCAAGGAAACCGTATCCTTGGAAACCGTATCCTAGGAAACCATGTCTCCTAGGAAACCATTGTGCTCAGAACCCTGCCCCTAAGAATGCCCATCCTACCACGCCACATTCTAGAACACCGTATCGAAGGAAACCGTATCCTTGGAAACCGTATCCTAGGAAACCATGTCTCCTAGGAAACCATTGTGCTCAGAACCCTGCCCCTAAGAATGCCCATCCTACCACGCCACATTCTAGAACACCGTATCCAAGGAAACCGTATCCTTGGAAACCGTATCCTAGGAAACCATGTCTCCTAGGAAACCATTGTGCTCAGAACCCTGCCCCTATGAATGCCCATCCTACCACGCCACATTCTAGAACACCGTATCCAAGGAAACCGTATCCATGGAAACCGTATCCTAGGAAACCATGTGTCCTAGGAAACCATTGTGCTCAGAACCCTGCCCCTAAGAATGCCCATCCTACCACGCCACATTCTAGAACACCGTATCCAAGGAAACCGTATCCTAGGAAACCATGTCTCCTAGGAAACCATTGTGCTCAGAACCCTGCCCCTAAGAATGCCCATCCTACCACGCCACATTCTAGAACACCGTGTCCAAGGAAACCGTATCCTAGGAAACCATGTCACCTAGGAAACCATTGTGCTCAGAACCCTGCCCCTAAGAATGCCCATCCTACCACGCCACATTCTAGAACACCGTATCCAAGGGAACCGTATCCTTGGAAACCGTATCCTAGGAAACCATGTCTCCTAGGAAACCATTGTGCTCAGAACCCTGCCCCTAAAAATGCCCATCCTACCACGCCACATTCTAGAACACCGTATCCAAGGAAACCGTATCCATGGAAACCGTATCCTAGGAAACCATGTCTCCTAGAAAACCATTGTGCTCAGAACCCTGCCCCTAAGAATGCCCATCCTACCACGCCACATTCTAGAACACCGTATCCAAGGAAACCGTATCCTTGGAAACCGTATCCTAGGAAACCATGTCTCCTAGGAAACCATTGTGCTCAGAACCCTGCCCCTAAGGATGCCCATCCTACCACGCCACATTCTAGAACACCGTATCCAAGGAAACCGTATCCTTGGAAACCGTATCCTAGGAAACCATGTCTCCTAGGAAACCATTGTGCTCAGAACCCTGCACCTAAGAATGCCCATCCTACAACGCCACATTCTAGAACACCGTATCCAAGGAAACCGTATCCTTGGAAACCGTATCCTAGGAAACCATGTCTCCTAGGAAACCATTGTGCTCAAAACCCTGCCCCTAAGAATGCCCATCCTACCACGCCACATTCTAGAACACCGTATCCAAGGAAACCGTATCCTTGGAAACCGTATCCTAGGAAACCATGTCTCCTAGGAAACCATTGTGCTCAAAACCCTGCCCCTAAGAATGCCCATCCTACCACGCCACATTCTAGAACACCGTATCGAAGGAAACCGTATCCTTGGAAACCGTATCCTAGGAAACCATGTCTCCTAGGAAACCATTGTGCTCAGAACCCTGCCCCTAAGAATGCCCATCCTACCACGCCACATTCTAGAACACCGTATCCAAGGAAACCGTATCCTTGGAAACCGTATCCTAGGAAACCATGTCTCCTAGGAAACCATTTTGCTCAGAACCCTGCACCTAAGAATGCCCATCCTACAACGCCACATTCTAGAACACCGTATCCAAGGAAACCGTATCCTAGGAAACCATGTCTCCTAGGAAACCATTGTGCTCAGAACCCTGCCCCTAAGAATGCCCATCCTACCTCGCCACATTCTAGAACACCGTATCCAAGGAAACCGTATCCATGGAAACCGTATCCTAGGAAACCATGTCTCCTAGGAAACCATTGTGCTCAGAACCCTGCCCCTAAGAATGCCCATCCTACCACGCCACATTCTAGAACACCGTATCCTTGGAAACCGTATCCTAGGAAACCATGTCTCCTAGGAAACCATTGTGCTCAGAACCCTGCCCCTAAGAATGCCCATCCTATCACGCCACATTCTAGAACACCGTATCCAAGGAAACCGTATCCTAGGAAACCATGTCTCCTAGGAAACCATTGTGCTCAGAACCCTGCCCCTAAGAATGCCCATCCTACAACGCCGCATTCTAGAACACCGTATCCAAGGAAACCGTATCCTTGGAAACCGTATCCTAGGAAACCATGTCTCCTAGGAAACCATTGTGCTCAAAACCCTGCCCCTAAGAATGCCCATCCTACCACGCCACATTCTAGAACACCGTATCCAAGGAAACCGTATCCTTGGGAACCGTATCCTAGGAAACCATGTCTCCTAGGAAATCATTGTGCTCAGAACCCTGCCCCTAAGAATGCCCATCCTACAACGCCACATTCTAGAACACCGTATCCAAGGAAACCGTATCCTAGGAAACCATGTCTCCTAGGAAACCATTGTGCTCAGAACCCTGCCCCTAAGAATGCCCATCCTACCACGCCACATTCTAGAACACCGTATCCAAGGAAACCGTATCCTTGGAAACCGTATCCTAGGAAACCATGTCTCCTAGGAAACAATTGTGCTCAGAACCCTGCCCCTAAGAATGCCCATCCTACCACGCCACATTCTAGAACACCGTATCCAAGGAAACCGTATCCTTGGAAACCGTATCCTAGGAAACAATGTCTCCTAGGAAACAATTGTGCTCAGAACCCTGCCCCTAAGAATGCCCATCCTACCACGCCACATTTAAGAACACCGTATCCAAGGAAACCGCATCCATGGAATCCGTATCCTAGGAAACCATGTCTCCTAGGAAACCATTGTTCTCAGAACCCTGCCCCTAAGAATGCCCATCCTACCACGCCGCATTCTAGAACACCGTATCCAAGGAAACCGTATCCTTGGAAACCGTATCCTAGGAAACCATGTCTCCTAGGAAACCATTGTGCTCAAAACCCTGCCCCTAAGAATGCCCATTCTACCACGCCACATTCTAGAACACCGTATCCAAGGAAACCGTATCCATGGAAACCGTATCCTAGGAAACCATGTCTCCTAGGAAACCATTGTGCTCAGAACCCTGCCCCTAAGAATGCCCATCCTACCACGCCACATTCTAGAACACCGTATCCAAGGAAACCGTATCCTTGGAAACCGTATCCTAGGAAACCATGTCTCCTAGGAAACCATTGTGCTCAGAACCCTGCCCCTAAGAATGCCCATCCTACCACGCCACATTCTAGAACACCGTATCCAAGGAAACCGTATCCTTGTAAACCGTATCCTAGGAAACCATGTCTCCTAGGAAACCATTTTGCTCAGAACCCTGCACCTAAGAATGCCCATCCTACAACGCCACATTCTAGAACACCGTATCCAAGGAAACCGTATCCTAGGAAACCATGTCTCCTAGGAAACCATTGTGCTCCGAACCCTGCCCCTAAGAATGCCCATCCTACCACGCCACATTCTAGAACACCGTATCCAAGAAAACCGTATCCTTGGAAACCGTATCCTAGGAAAACATGTCTCCTAGGAAACCATTGTGCTCAGAACCCTGCCCCTAAGAATGCCCATCCCACCACGCCACATTCTAGAACACCGTATCCAAGGAAACCGTATCCATGGAAACCGTATCCTAGGAAACCATGTCTCCTAGGAAACCATTGTGCTCAGAACCCTGCACCTAAGAATGCCCATCCTACAACGCCACATTCTAGAACACCGTAACCTTGGAAACCGTATCCTAGGAAACCATGTCTCCTAGGAAACCATTGTGCTCAGAACCCTGCCCCTAAGATTGCCCATCCTACAACGCCGCATTCTAGAACACCGTATCCAAGGAAACCGTATCCTTGGAAACCGTATCCTAGGAAACCATGTCTCCTAGGAAACCATTGTGCTCAAAACCCTGCCCCTAAGAATGCCCATCCTACCACGCCACATTCTAGAACACCGTATCCAAGGAAACCGTATCCTTGGAAACCGTATCCTAGGAAACCATGTCTCCTAGGAAACCATTGTGCTCAAAACCCTGCCCCTAAGAATGCCCATCCTACCACGCCACATTCTAGAACACCGTATCGAAGGAAACCGTATCCTTGGAAACCGTATCCTGGGAAACCATGTCTCCTAGGAAACCATTGTGCTCAGAACCCTGCCCCTAAGAATGCCCATCCTACCACGCCACATTCTAGAACACCGTATCCAAGGAAACCGTATCCTTGGAAACCGTATCCTAGGAAACCATGTCTCCTAGGAAACCATTGTGCTCAGAACCCTGCCCCTAAGAATGCCCATCCTACCACGCCACATTCTAGAACACCGTATCCAAGGAAACCGTATCCATGGAAACCGTATCCTAGGCAACCATGTCTCCTAGGAAACCATTGTGCTCAGAACCCTGCCGCTAAGAATGCCTATCCTACCACGCCACATTCTAGAACACCGTATCCATGGAAACCGTATCCTAGGAAACCATGTCTCCTAGGAAACCATTGTGCTCAGAACCCTGCCCCTAAGAATGCCCATCCTACCACGCCACATTCTAGAACACCGTGTCCAAGGAAACCGTATCCTAGGAAACCATGTCTCCTAGGAAACCATTGTGCTCAGAACCCTGCCCCTAAGATTGCCCATCCTACAACGCCGCATTCTAGAACACCGTATCCAAGCAAACCGTATCCTTGGAAACCGTATCCTAAGAAACCATGTCTCCTAGGAAACCATTGTGCTCAAAACCCTGCCCCTAAGAATGCCCATCCTACCACGCCACATTCTAGAACACCGTATCCAAGGAAACCGTATCCTTGGAAACCGTATCCTAGGAAACCATGTCTCCTAGGAAACCATTGTGCTCAGAACCCTGCCCCTAAGAATGCCCATCCTACCACGCCACATTCTAGAACACCGTATACAAGGAAACCGTATCCTTGGAAACCGTGTCCTAGGAAACCTTGTCTTCTAGGAAACCATTGTGCTCAGAACCCTGCACCTAAGAATGCCCATCCTACAACGCCACATTCTAGAACACTGTATCCTTGGAAACCGTATCCTAGGAAACCATGTCTCCTAGGAAACCATTGTGCTCCGAACCCTGCCCCTAAGAATGCCCATCCTACCACGCCACATTCTAGAACACCGTATCCAAGGAAACCGTATCCATGGAAACCGTATCCTAGGAAACCATGTCTCCTAGGAAACCATTGTGCTCAGAACCCTGCCCCTAAGAATGCCCATCCTACCACGCCACATTCTAGAACACCGTATCCAAGGAAACCGTATCCTTGGAAACCGTATCCTAGGAAACCATGTCTCCTAGGAAACCATTGTGCTCAGAACCCTGCCCCTAAGAATGCCCATCCTACCACGCCACATTCTAGAACACCGTATCCAAGGAAACCGTATCCTTGGAAACCGTATCCTAGGAAACCATGTCTCCTAGGAAACCATTTTGCTCAGAACCCTGCACCTAAGAATGCCCATCCTACAACGCCACATTCTAGAACACCGTATCCAAGGAAACCGTATCCTAGGAAACCATGTCTCCTAGGAAACCATTGTGCTCAGAACCCTGCCCCTAAGAATGCCCATCCTACCACGCCACATTCTAGAACACCGTATCCAAGAAAACCGTATCCTTGGAAACCGTATCCTAGGAAAACATGTCTCCTAGGAAACCATTGTGCTCAGAACCCTGCCCCTAAGAATGCCCATCCTACCACGCCACATTCCAGAACACCGTATCCAAGGAAACCGTATCCATGGAAACCGTATCCTAGGAAACCATGTCTCCTAGGAAACCATTGTGCTCAAAACCCTGCCCCTAAGAATGCCCATCCTACCACGCCACATTCTAGAACACCGTATCCAAGGAAACCGTATCCTTGGAATCCGTATCCTAGGAAACCATGTCTCCTAGGAAACCATTGTGCTCAGAACCCTGCACCTAAGAATGCCCATCCTACAACGCCACATTCTAGAACACCGTAACCTTGGAAATCGTATCCTAGGAAACCATGTCTCCTAGGAAACCATTGTGCTCAGAACCCTGCCCCTAAGATTGCCCATCCTACAACGCCGCATTCTAGAACACCGTATCCAAGGAAACCGTATCCTTGGAAACCGTATCCTAGGAAACCATGTCTCCTAGGAAACCATTGTGCTCAAAACCCTGCCCCTAAGAATGCCCATCCTACCACGCCACATTCTAGAACACCGTATCCAAGGAAACCGTATCCTTGGAAACCGTATCCTAGGAAACCATGTCTCCTAGGAAACCATTGTGCTCAGAACCCTGCCCCTAAGAATGCCCATCCTACCACGCCACATTCTAGAACACCGTATCGAAGGAAACCGTATCCTTGGAAACCGTATCCTAGGAAACCATGTCTCCTAGGAAACCATTGTGCTCAGAACCCTGCCCCTAAGAATGCCCATCCTACCACGCCACATTCTAGAACACCGTATCCAAGGAAACCGTATCCTTGGAAACCGTATCCTAGGAAACCATGTCTCCTAGGAAACCATTGTGCTCAGAACCCTGCCCCTATGAATGCCCATCCTACCACGCCACATTCTAGAACACCGTATCCAAGGAAACCGTATCCATGGAAACCGTATCCTAGGAAACCATGTGTCCTAGGAAACCATTGTGCTCAGAACCCTGCCCCTAAGAATGCCCATCCTACCACGCCACATTCTAGAACACCGTATCCAAGGAAACCGTATCCTAGGAAACCATGTCTCCTAGGAAACCATTGTGCTCAGAACCCTGCCCCTAAGAATGCCCATCCTACCACGCCACATTCTAGAACACCGTGTCCAAGGAAACCGTATCCTAGGAAACCATGTCACCTAGGAAACCATTGTGCTCAGAACCCTGCCCCTAAGAATGCCCATCCTACCACGCCACATTCTAGAACACCGTATCCAAGGGAACCGTATCCTTGGAAACCGTATCCTAGGAAACCATGTCTCCTAGGAAACCATTGTGCTCAGAACCCTGCCCCTAAAAATGCCCATCCTACCACGCCACATTCTAGAACACCGTATCCAAGGAAACCGTATCCATGGAAACCGTATCCTAGGAAACCATGTCTCCTAGAAAACCATTGTGCTCAGAACCCTGCCCCTAAGAATGCCCATCCTACCACGCCACATTCTAGAACACCGTATCCAAGGAAACCGTATCCTTGGAAACCGTATCCTAGGAAACCATGTCTCCTAGGAAACCATTGTGCTCAGAACCCTGCCCCTAAGGATGCCCATCCTACCACGCCACATTCTAGAACACCGTATCCAAGGAAACCGTATCCTTGGAAACCGTATCCTAGGAAACCATGTCTCCTAGGAAACCATTGTGCTCAGAACCCTGCACCTAAGAATGCCCATCCTACAACGCCACATTCTAGAACACCGTATCCAAGGAAACCGTATCCTTGGAAACCGTATCCTAGGAAACCATGTCTCCTAGGAAACCATTGTGCTCAAAACCCTGCCCCTAAGAATGCCCATCCTACCACGCCACATTCTAGAACACCGTATCCAAGGAAACCGTATCCTTGGAAACCGTATCCTAGGAAACCATGTCTCCTAGGAAACCATTGTGCTCAAAACCCTGCCCCTAAGAATGCCCATCCTACCACGCCACATTCTAGAACACCGTATCGAAGGAAACCGTATCCTTGGAAACCGTATCCTAGGAAACCATGTCTCCTAGGAAACCATTGTGCTCAGAACCCTGCCCCTAAGAATGCCCATCCTACCACGCCACATTCTAGAACACCGTATCCAAGGAAACCGTATCCTTGGAAACCGTATCCTAGGAAACCATGTCTCCTAGGAAACCATTGTGCTCAGAACCCTGCCCCTAAGAATGCCCATCCTACAACGCCACATTCTAGAACACCGTATCCAAGGAAACCGTATCCATGGAAACCGTATCCTAGGCAACCATGTCTCCTAGGAAACCATTGTGCTCAGAACCCTGCCCCTAAGAATGCCCATCCTACCACGCCACATTCTAGAACACCGTATCCATGGAAACCGTATCCTAGGAAACCATGTCTCCTAGGAAACCATTGTGCTCAGAACCCTGCCCCTAAGAATGCCCATCCTACCACGCCACATTCTAGAACACCGTGTCCAAGGAAACCGTATCCTAGGAAACCATGTCTCCTAGGAAACCATTGTGCTCAGAACCCTGCCCCTAAGAATGCCCATCCTACCACGCCACATTCTAGAACACCGTATCCAAGGAAACCGTATCCATGGAAACCGTATCCTAGGAAACCATGTCTCCTAGGAAACCATTGTGCTCAGAACCCTGCCCCTAAGAATGCCCATCCTACCACGCCACATTCTAGAACACCGTATCCAAGGAAACCGTATCCTTGGAAACCGTATCCTAGGAAACCATGTCTCCTAGGAAACCATTGTGCTCAGAACCCTGCCCCTAAGAATGCCCATCCTACCACGCCACATTCTAGAACAGGGTATCCAAGGAAACCGTATCCATGGAAACCGTATCCTAGGAAACCATGTCTCCTAGGAAACCATTGTGCTCAGAACCCTGCCCCTAAGAATGCCCATCCTACCACGCCACATTCTAGAACACCGTATCCAAGGAAACCGTATCCTAGGAAACCATGTCTCCTAGGAAACCATTGTGCTCAGAACCCTGCCCCTAAGAATGCCCATCCTACCACGCCACATTCTAGAACACCGTGTCCAAGGAAACCGTATCCTAGGAAACCATGTCTCCTAGGAAACCATTGTGCTCAGAACCCTGCCCCTAAGAATGCCCATCCTACCACGCCACATTCTAGAACACCGTATCCATGGAAACCGTATCCTTGGAAACCGTATCCTAGGAAACCATGTCTCCTAGGAAACCATTGTGCTCAGAACCCTGCCCCTAAGAATGCCCATCCTACCACGCCACATTCTAGAACACCGTATCCAAGGAAACCGTATCCATGGAAACCGTATCCTAGGAAACCATGTCTCCTAGGAAACCATTGTGCTCAAAACCCTGCCCCTAAGAATGCCCATCCTACCACGCCACATTTTAGAAGACCGTATCCAAGGAAACCGTATCCTTGGAAACCGTATCCTAGGAAACCATGTCTCCTAGGAAACCATTGTGCTCAGAACCCTGCACCTAAGAATGCCCATCCTACAACGCCACATTCTAGAACACCGTAACCTTGGAAACCGTATCCTAGGAAACCATGTCTCCTAGGAAACCATTGTGCTCAGAACCCTGCCCCTAAGATTGCCCATCCTACAACGCCGCATTCTAGAACACCGTATCCAAGGAAACCGTATCCTTGGAAACCGTATCCTAGGAAACCATGTCTCCTAGGAAACCATTGTGCTCAAAACCCTGCCCCTAAGAATGCCCATCCTACCACGCCACATTCTAGAACACCGTATCCTTGGAAACCGTATCCTAGAAAACCATGTCTCCTAGGAAACCATTGTGCTCAGAACCCTGCCCCTAAGAATGCCCATCCTACCACGCCACATTCTAGAACACCGTATCCAAGGAAACCGTATCCATGGAAACCGTATCCTAGGAAACCATGTCTCCTAGGAAACCATTGTGCTCAAAACCCTGCCCCTAAGAATGCCCATCCTACCACGCCACATTTTAGAAGACCGTATCCAAGGAAACCGTATCCTTGGAAACCGTATCCTAGGAAACCATGTCTCCTAGGAAACCATTGTGCTCAGAACCCTGCACCTAAGAATGCCCATCCTACAACGCCACATTCTAGAACACCGTAACCTTGGAAACCGTATCCTAGGAAACCATGTCTCCTAGGAAACCATTGTGCTCAGAACCCTGCCCCTAAGATTGCCCATCCTACAACGCCGCATTCTAGAACACCGTATCCAAGGAAACCGTATCCTTGGAAACCGTATCCTAGGAAACCATGTCTCCTAGGAAACCATTGTGCTCAAAACCCTGCCCCTAAGAATGCCCATCCTACCACGCCACATTCTAGAACACCGTATCCAAGGAAACCGTATCCTTGGAAACCGTATCCTAGGAAACCATGTCTCCTAGGAAACCATTGTGCTCAAAACCCTGCCCCTAAGAATGCCCATCCTACCACGCCACATTCTAGAACACCGTATCGAAGGAAACCGTATCCTTGGAAACCGTATCCTAGGAAACCATGTCTCCTAGGAAACCATTGTGCTCAGAACCCTGCACCTAAGAATGCCCATCCTACAACGCCACATTCTAGAACACCGTAACCTTGGAAACCGTATCCTAGGAAACCATGTCTCCTAGGAAACCATTGTGCTCAGAACCCTGCCCCTAAGATTGCCCATCCTACAACGCCGCATTCTAGAACACCGTATCCAAGGAAACCGTATCCTTGGAAACCGTATCCTAGGAAACCATGTCTCCTAGGAAACCATTGTGCTCCGAACCCTGCCCCTAAGAATGCCCATCCTACCACGCCACATTCTAGAACACCGTATCCAAGGAAACCGTATCCTTGGAAACCGTATCCTAGGACACCATGTCTCCTAGGAAACCATTGTGCTCAAAACCCTGCCCCTAAGAATGCCCATCCTACCACGCCACATTCTAGAACACCGTATCGAAGGAAACCGTATCCTTGGAAACCGTATCCTAGGAAACCATGTCTCCTAGGAAACCATTGTGCTCAGAACCCTGCCCCTAAGAATGCCCATCCTACCACGCCACATTCTAGAACACCGTATCCAAGGAAACCGTATCCTTGGAAACCGTATCCTAGGAAACCATGTCTCCTAGGAAACCATTGTGCTCAGAACCCTGCCCCTAAGAATGCCCATCCTACCACGCCACATTCTAGAACACCGTATCCAAGGAAACCGTATCCATGGAAACCGTATCCTAGGAAACCATGTCTCCTAGGAAACCATTGTGCTCAGAACCCTGCCCCTAAGAATGCCCATCCTACCACGCCACATTCTAGAACACCGTATCCAAGGAAACCGTATCCATGGAAACCGTATCCTAGGAAACCATGTCTCCTAGGAAACCATTGTGCTCAAAACCCTGCCCCTAAGAATGCCCATCCTACCACGCCACATTCTAGAACACCGTATCCAAGGAAACCGTATCCTTGGAAACCGTATCCTAGGAAACCATGTCTCCTAGGAAACCATTGTGCTCAGAACCCTGCACCTAAGAATGCCCATCCTACAACGCCACATTCTAGAACACCGTAACCTTGGAAACCGTATCCTAGGAAAACATGTCTCCTAGGAAACCATTGTGCTCAGAACCCTGCCCCTAAGATTGCCCATCCTACAACGCCGCATTCTAGAACACCGTATCCAAGGAAACCGTATCCTTGGAAACCGTATCCTAGGAAACCATGTCTCCTAGGAAACCATTGTGCTCAAAACCCTGCCCCTAAGAATGCCCATCCTACCACGCCACATTCTAGAACACCGTATCCAAGGAAACCGTATCCTTGGAAACCGTATCCTAGGAAACCATGTCTCCTAGGAAACCATTGTGCTCAAAACCCTGCCCCTAAGAATGCCCATCCTACCACGCCACATTCTAGAACACCGTATCGAAGGAAACCGTATCCTTGGAAACCGTATCCTAGGAAACCATGTCTCCTAGGAAACCATTGTGCTCAGAACCCTGCCCCTAAGAATGCCCATCCTACCACGCCACATTCTAGAACACCGTATCCAAGGAAACCGTATCCTTGGAAACCGTTTCCTAGGAAACCATGTCTCCTAGGAAACCATTGTGCTCAGAACCCTGCCCCTAAGAATGCCCATCCTACCACGCCACATTCTAGAACACCGTATCCAAGGAAACCGTATCCATGGAAACCGTATCCTAGGAAACCATGTCTCCTAGGAAACCATTGTGCTCAGAACCCTGCCCCTAAGAATGCCCATCCTACCACGCCACATTCTAGAACACCGTATCCTTGGAAACCGTATCCTAGGAAACCATGTCTCCTAGGAAACCATTGTGCTCAGAACCCTGCCCCTAAGAATGCCCATCCTACCACGCCACATTCTAGAACACCGTATCCAAGGAAACCGTATCCATGGAAACCGTATCCTAGGAAACCATGTCTCCTAGGAAACCATTGTGCTCAGAACCCTGCCCCTAAGAATGCCCATCCTACCACGCCACATTCTAGAACACCGTATCCAAGGAAACCGTATCCTTGGAAACCGTAACCTAGGAAACCATGTCTCCTAGGAAACCATTGTGCTCAGAACCCTGCCCCTAAGGATGCCCATCCTACCACGCCACATTCTAGAACACCGTATCCAAGGAAACCGTATCCTTGGAAACCGTATCGTAGGAAACCATGTCTCCTAGGAAACCATTTTGCTCAGAACCCTGCACCTAAGAATGCCCATCCTACAACGCCACATTCTAGAACACCGTATCCAAGGAAACCGTATCCTAGGAAACCATGTCTCCTAGGAAACCATTGTGCTCCGAACCCTGCCCCTAAGAATGCCCATCCTACCAAACCACATTCTAGAACACCGTATCGAAGGAAACCGTATCCTTGGAAACCGTATCCTAGGAAACCATGTCTCCTAGGAAACCATTGTGCTCAGAACCCTGCCCCTAAGAATGCCCATCATACCACGCCACATTCTAGAACACCGTATCCAAGGAAACCGTATCCTTGGAAACCGTATCCTAGGAAACCATGTCTCCTAGGAAACCATTGTGCTCAGAACCCTGCCCCTAAGAATGCCCATCCTACCACGCCACATTCTAGAACACCGTATCCAAGGAAACCGTATCCATGGAAACCGTATCCTAGGAAACCATGTCTCCTAGGAAACCATTGTGCTCAGAACCCTGCCCCTAAGAATGCCCATCCTACCACGCCACATTCTAGAACACCGTATCCAAGGAAACCGTATCCTAGGAAACCATGTCTCCTAGGAAACCATTGTGCTCAGAACCCTGCCCCTAAGAATGCCCATCCTACCACGCCACATTCTAGAACACCGTGTCCAAGGAAACCGTATCCTAGGAAACCATGTCTCCTAGGAAACCATTGTGCTCAGAACCCTGCCCCTAAGAATGCCCATCCTACCACGCCACATTCTAGAACACCGTATCCAAGGAAACCGTATCCTAGGAAACCATGTCTCCTAGGAAACCATTGTGCTCAGAACAGTGCCCCTAAGAATGCCCATCCTACCACGCCACATTCTAGAACTCCGTGTCCAAGGAAACCGTATCCTAGGAAACCATGTCTCCTAGGAAACCATTGTGCTCAGAACCCTGCCCCTAAGAATGCCCATCCTACCACGCCACATTCTAGAACACCGTATCCAAGGAAACCGTATCCTTGGAAACCGTATCCTAGGAAACCATGTCTCCTAGGAAACCATTGTGCTCAGAACCCTGCCCCTAAGAATGCCCATCCTACCACGCCACATTCTAGAACACCGTATCCAAGGAAACCGTATCCATGGAAACCGTATCCTAGGAAACCATGTCTCCTAGGAAACCATTGTGCTCAGAACCCTGCCCCTAAGAATGCCCATCCTACCACGCCACATTCTAGAACACCGTATCCAAGGAAACCGTATCCTTGGAAACCGTATCCTAGGAAACCATGTCTCCTAGGAAACCATTGTGCTCAGAACCCTGCCCCTAAGGATGCCCATCCTACCACGCCACATTCTAGAACACCGTATCCAAGGAAACCGTATCCTTGGAAACCGTATCCTAGGAAACCATGTCTCCTAGGAAACCATTTTGCTCAGAACCCTGCACCTAAGAATGCCCATCCTACAACGCCACATTCTAGAACACCGTATCCAAGGAAACCGTATCCTAGGAAACCATGTCTCCTAGGAAACCATTGTGCTCCGAACCCTGCCCCTAAGAATGCCCATCCTACCACGCCACATTCTAGAACACCGTATCCAAGAAAACCGTATCCTTGGAAACCCTATCCTAGGAAAACATGTCTCCTAGGAAACCATTGTGCTCAGAACCCTGCCCCTAAGAATGCCCATCCTACCACGCCACATTCTAGAACACCGTATCCAAGGAAACCGTATCCTTGGAAACCGTATCCTAGGAAACCATGTCTCCTAGGAAACCATTGTGCTCAGAACCCTGCCCCTAAGAATGCCCATCCTACCACGCCACATTCTAGAACACCGTATCCAAGGAAACCGTATCCTTGGAAACCGTATCCTAGGAAACCATGTCTCCTAGGAAACCATTTTGCTCAGAACCCTGCACCTAAGAATGCCCATCCTACAACGCCACATTCTAGAACACCGTATCCAAGGAAACCGTATCCTAGGAAACCATGTCTCCTAGGAAACCATTGTGCTCCGAACCCTGCCCCTAAGAATGCCCATCCTACCACGCCACATTCTAGAACACCGTATCCAAGAAAACCGTATCCTTGGAAACCGTATCCTAGGAAAACATGTCTCCTAGGAAACCATTGTGCTCAGAACCCTGCCCCTAAGAATGCCCATCCTACCACGCCACATTCTAGAACACCGTATCCAAGGAAACCGTATCCATGGAAACCGTATCCTAGGAAACCATGTCTCCTAGGAAACCATTGTGCTCAGAACCCTGCCCCTAAGAATGCCCATCCTACCACGCCACATTCTAGAACACCGTATCCAAGGAAACCGTATCCTTGGAAACCGTATCCTAGGAAACCATGTCTCCTAGGAAACCATTGTGCTCAGAACCCTGCACCTAAGAATGCCCATCCTACAACGCCACATTCTAGAACACCGTAACCTTGGAAACCGTATCCTAGGAAACCATGTCTCCTAGGAAACCATTGTGCTCAGAACCCTGCCCCTAAGATTGCCCATCCTACAACGCCGCATTCTAGAGCACCGTATCCAAGGAAACCGTATCCTTGGAAACCGTATCCTAGGAAACCATGTCTCCTAGGAAACCATTGTGCTCCGAACCCTGCCCCTAAGAATGCCCATCCTACCAAACCACATTCTAGAACACCGTATCGAAGGAAACCGTATCCTTGGAAACCGTATCCTAGGAAACCATGTCTCCTAGGAAACCATTGTGCTCAGAACCCTGCCCCTAAGAATGCCCATCATACCACGCCACATTCTAGAACACCGTATCCAAGGAAACCGTATCCTTGGAAACCGTATCCTAGGAAACCATGTCTCCTAGGAAACCATTGTGCTCAGAACCCTGCCCCTAAGAATGCCCATCCTACCACGCCACATTCTAGAACACCGTATCCAAGGAAACCGTATCCATGGAAACCGTATCCTAGGAAACCATGTCTCCTAGGAAACCATTGTGCTCAGAACCCTGCCCCTAAGAATGCCCATCCTACCACGCCACATTCTAGAACACCGTATCCAAGGAAACCGTATCCTAGGAAACCATGTCTCCTAGGAAACCATTGTGCTCAGAACCCTGCCCCTAAGAATTCCCATCCTACCACGCCACATTCTAGAACACCGTGTCCAAGGAAACCGTATCCTAGGAAACCATGTCTCCTAGGAAACCATTGTGCTCAGAACCCTGCCCCTAAGAATGCCCATCCTACCACGCCACATTCTAGAACACCGTATCCAAGGAAACCGTATCCTAGGAAACCATGTCTCCTAGGAAACCATTGTGCTCAGAACCCTGCCCCTAAGAGTGCCCATCCTACCACGCCACATTCTAGAACACCGTGTCCAAGGAAACCGTATCCTAGGAAACCATGTCTCCTAGGAAACCATTGTGCTCAGAACCCTGCCCCTAAGAATGCCCATCCTACCACGCCACATTCTAGAACACCGTATCCAAGGAAACCGTATCCTTGGAAACCGTATCCTAGGAAACCATGTCTCCTAGGAAACCATTGTGCTCAGAACCCTGCCCCTAAGAATGCCCATCCTACCACGCCACATTCTAGAACACCGTATCCAAGGAAACCGTATCCTTGGAAACCGTATCCTAGGAAACCATGTCTCCTAGGAAACCATTTTGCTCAGAACCCTGCACCTAAGAATGCCCATCCTACAACGCCACATTCTAGAACACCGTATCCAAGGAAACCGTATCCTAGGAAACCATGTCTCCTAGGAAACCATTGTGCTCCGAACCCTGCCCCTAAGAATGCCCATCCTACCACGCCACATTCTAGAACACCGTATCCAAGAAAACCGTATCCTTGGAAACCGTATCCTAGGAAAACATGTCTCCTAGGAAACCATTGTGCTCAGAACCCTGCCCCTAAGAATGCCCATCCTACCACGCCACATTCTAGAACACCGTATCCAAGGAAACCGTATCCATGGAAACCGTATCCTAGGAAACCATGTCTCCTAGGAAACCATTGTGCTCAGAACCCTGCCCCTAAGAATGCCCATCCTACCACGCCACATTCTAGAACACCGTATCCAAGGAAACCGTATCCTTGGAAACCGTATCCTAGGAAACCATGTCTCCTAGGAAACCATTGTGCTCAGAACCCTGCACCTAAGAATGCCCATCCTACAACGCCACATTCTAGAACACCGTAACCTTGGAAACCGTATCCTAGGAAACCATGTCTCCTAGGAAACCATTGTGCTCAGAACCCTGCCCCTAAGATTGCCCATCCTACAACGCCGCATTCTAGAGCACCGTATCCAAGGAAACCGTATCCTTGGAAACCGTATCCTAGGAAACCATGTCTCCTAGGAAACCATTGTGCTCAAAACCCTGCCCCTAAGAATGCCCATCCTACCACGCCACATTCTAGAACACCGTATCCAAGGAAACCGTATCCTTGGAAACCGTATCCTAGGAAACCATGTCTCCTAGGAAACCATTGTGCTCAAAACCCTGCCCCTAAGAATGCCCATCCTACCACGCCACATTCTAGAACACCGTATCCAAGGAAACCGTATCCTTGGAAACCGTATCCTAGGAAACCATGTCTCCTAGGAAACCATTGTGCTCAGAACCCTGCCCCTAAGAATGCCCATCCTACCACGCCACATTCTAGAACACCGTATCCAAGGAAACCGTATCCTTGGAAACCGTATCCTAGGAAACCATGTCTCCTAGGAAACCATTGTGCTCAGAACCCTGCCCCTAAGAATGCCCATCCTACCACGCCACATTCTAGAACACCGTATCCATGGAAACCGTATCCATGGAAACCGTATCCTAGGAAACCATGTCTCCTAGGAAACCATTGTGCTCAGAAACCTGCCCCTAAGAATGCCCATCCTACCACGCCACATTCTAGAACACCGTATCCAAGGAAACCGTATCCTAGGAAACCATGTCTCCTAGGAAACCATTGTGCTCAGAACCCTGCCCCTAAGAATGCCCATCCTACCACGCCACATTCTAGAACACCGTGTCCAAGGAAACCGTATCCTAGGAAACCATGTCTCCTAGGAAACCATTGTGATCAGAACCCTGCCCCTAAGAATGCCCATCCTACCACGCCACATTCTAGAACACCGTATCCATGGAAACCGTATCCTTGGAAACCGTATCCTAGGAAACCATGTCTCCTAGGAAACCATTGTGCTCAGAACCCTGCCCCTAAGAATGCCCATCCTACCACGCCACATTCTAGAACACCGTATCCAAGGAAACCGTATCCATGGAAACCGTATCCTAGGAAACCATGTCTCCTAGGAAACCATTGTGCTCAAAACCCTGCCCCTAAGAATGCCCATCCTACCACGCCACATTCTAGAACACCGTATCCAAGGAAACCGTATCCTTGGAAACCGTATCCTAGGAAACCATGTCTCCTAGGAAACCATTGTGCTCAGAACCCTGCACCTAAGAATGCCCATCCTACAACGCCACATTCTAGAACACAGTAACCTTGGAAACCGTATCCTAGGAAACCATGTCTCCTAGGAAACCATTGTGCTCAGAACCCTGCCCCTAAGATTGCCCATCCTACAACGCCGCATTCTAGAACACCGTATCCAAGGAAACCGTATCCTTGGAAACCGTATCCTAGGAAACCATGTCTCCTAGGAAACCATTGTGCTCAAAACCCTGCCCCTAAGAATGCCCATCCTACCACGCCACATTCTAGAACACCGTATCCAAGGAAACCGTATCCTTGGAAACCGTATCCTAGGAAACCATGTCTCCTAGGAAACCATTGTGCTCAAAACCCTGCCCCTAAGAATGCCCATCCTACCACGCCACATTCTAGAACACCGTATCCAAGGAAACCGTATCCTTGGAAACCGTATCCTAGGAAACCATGTCTCCTAGGAAACCATTGTGCTCAGAACCCTGCTCCTAAGAATGCCCATCCTACCACGCCACATTCTAGAACACCGTATCCAAGGAAACCGTATCCTTGGAAACCGTATCCTAGGAAACCATGTCTCCTAGGAAACCATTGTGCTCAGAACCCTGCCCCTAAGAATGCCCATCCTACCACGCCACATTCAAGAACACCGTATCCAAGGAAACCGTATCCATGGAAACCGTATCCTAGGAAACCATGTCTCCTAGGAAACCATTGTGCTCAGAACCCTGCCCCTAAGAATGCCCATCCTACCACGCCACATTCTAGAACACCGTATCCAAGGAAACCGTATCCTAGGAAACCATGTCTCCTAGGAAACCATTGTGCTCAGAACCCTGCCCCTAAGAATGCCCATCCTACCACGCCACATTCTAGAACACCGTATCCAAGGAAACCGTATCCTTGGAAACCGTATCCTAGGAAACCATGTCTCCTAGGAAACCATTGTGCTCAGAACCCTGCCCCTAAGAATGCCCATCCTACCACGCCACATTCTAGAACACCGTATCCAAGGAAACCGTATCCTTGGAAACCGTATCCTAGGAAACCATGTCTCCTAGGAAACCATTTTGCTCAGAACCCTGCACCTAAGAATGCCCATCCTACAACGCCACATTCTAGAACACCGTATCCAAGGAAACCGTATCCTAGGAAACCATGTCTCCTAGGAAACCATTGTGCTCCGAACCCTGCCCCTAAGAATGCCCATCCTACCACGCCACATTCTAGATCACCGTATCCAAGGAAACCGTATCCTTGGAAACCGTATCCTAGGAAACCATGTCTCCTAGGAAACCATTGTGCTCAGAACCCTGCCCCTAAGAATGCCCATCCTACCACGCCACATTCTAGAACACCGTATCCATGGAAACCGTATCCATGGAAACCGTATCCTAGGAAACCATGTCTCCTAGGAAACCATTGTGCTCAGAACCCTGCCCCTAAGAATGCCCATCCTACCACGCCACATTCTAGAACACCGTATCCAAGGAAACCGTATCCTTGGAAACCGTATCCTAGGAAACCATGTCTCCTAGGAAACCATTGTGCTCAGAACCCTGCACCTAAGAATGCCCATCCTACAACGCCACATTCTAGAACACCGTAACCTTGGAAACCGTATCCTAGGAAACCATGTCTCCTAGGAAACCATTGTGCTCAGAACCCTGCCCCTAAGATTGCCCATCCTACAACGCCGCATTCTAGAGCACCGTATCCAAGGAAACCGTATCCTTGGAAACCGTATCCTAGGAAACCATGTCTCCTAGGAAACCATTGTGCTCCGAACCCTGCCCCTAAGAATGCCCATCCTACCAAACCACATTCTAGAACACCGTATCGAAGGAAACCGTATCCTTGGAAACCGTATCCTAGGAAACCATGTCTCCTAGGAAACCATTGTGCTCAGAACCCTGCCCCTAAGAATGCCCATCATACCACGCCACATTCTAGAACACCGTATCCAAGGAAACCGTATCCTTGGAAACCGTATCCTAGGAAACCATGTCTCCTAGGAAACCATTGTGCTCAGAACCCTGCCCCTAAGAATGCCCATCCTACCACGCCACATTCTAGAACACCGTATCCAAGGAAACCGTATCCATGGAAACCGTATCCTAGGAAACCATGTCTCCTAGGAAACCATTGTGCTCAGAACCCTGCCCCTAAGAATGCCCATCCTACCACGCCACATTCTAGAACACCGTATCCAAGGAAACCGTATCCTAGGAAACCATGTCTCCTAGGAAACCATTGTGCTCAGAACCCTGCCCCTAAGAATGCCCATCCTACCACGCCACATTCTAGAACACCGTGTCCAAGGAAACCGTATCCTAGGAAACCATGTCTCCTAGGAAACCATTGTGCTCAGAACCCTGCCCCTAAGAATGCCCATCCTACCACGCCACATTCTAGAACACCGTATCCAAGGAAACCGTATCCTAGGAAACCATGTCTCCTAGGAAACCATTGTGCTCAGAACCCTGCCCCTAAGAATGCCCATCCTACCACGCCACATTCTAGAACACCGTGTCCAAGGAAACCGTATCCTAGGAAACCATGTCTCCTAGGAAACCATTGTGCTCAGAACCCTGCCCCTAAGAATGCCCATCCTACCACGCCACATTCTAGAACACCGTATCCAAGGAAACCGTATCCTTGGAAACCGTATCCTAGGAAACCATGTCTCCTAGGAAACCATTGTGCTCAGAACCCTGCCCCTAAGAATGCCCATCCTACCACGCCACATTCTAGAACACCGTATCCAAGGAAACCGTATCCATGGAAACCGTATCCTAGGAAACCATGTCTCCTAGGAAACCATTGTGCTCAGAACCCTGCCCCTAAGAATGCCCATCCTACCACGCCACATTCTAGAACACCGTATCCAAGGAAACCGTATCCTTGGAAACCGTATCCTAGGAAACCATGTCTCCTAGGAAACCATTGTGCTCAGAACCCTGCCCCTAAGGATGCCCATCCTACCACGCCACATTCTAGAACACCGTATCCAAGGAAACCGTATCCTTGGAAACCGTATCCTAGGAAACCATGTCTCCTAGGAAACCATTTTGCTCAGAACCCTGCACCTAAGAATGCCCATCCTACAACGCCACATTCTAGAACACCGTATCCAAGGAAACCGTATCCTAGGAAACCATGTCTCCTAGGAAACCATTGTGCTCCGAACCCTGCCCCTAAGAATGCCCATCCTACCACGCCACATTCTAGAACACCGTATCCAAGAAAACCGTATCCTTGGAAACCGTATCCTAGGAAAACATGTCTCCTAGGAAACCATTGTGCTCAGAACCCTGCCCCTAAGAATGCCCATCCTACCACGCCACATTCTAGAACACCGTATCCAAGGAAACCGTATCCTTGGAAACCGTATCCTAGGAAACCATGTCTCCTAGGAAACCATTGTGCTCAGAACCCTGCCCCTAAGAATGCCCATCCTACCACGCCACATTCTAGAACACCGTATCCAAGGAAACCGTATCCTTGGAAACCGTATCCTAGGAAACCATGTCTCCTAGGAAACCATTTTGCTCAGAACCCTGCACCTAAGAATGCCCATCCTACAACGCCACATTCTAGAACACCGTATCCAAGGAAACCGTATCCTAGGAAACCATGTCTCCTAGGAAACCATTGTGCTCCGAACCCTGCCCCTAAGAATGCCCATCCTACCACGCCACATTCTAGAACACCGTATCCAAGAAAACCGTATCCTTGGAAACCGTATCCTAGGAAAACATGTCTCCTAGGAAACCATTGTGCTCAGAACCCTGCCCCTAAGAATGCCCATCCTACCACGCCACATTCTAGAACACCGTATCCAAGGAAACCGTATCCATGGAAACCGTATCCTAGGAAACCATGTCTCCTAGGAAACCATTGTGCTCAGAACCCTGCCCCTAAGAATGCCCATCCTACCACGCCACATTCTAGAACACCGTATCCAAGGAAACCGTATCCTTGGAAACCGTATCCTAGGAAACCATGTCTCCTAGGAAACCATTGTGCTCAGAACCCTGCACCTAAGAATGCCCATCCTACAACGCCACATTCTAGAACACCGTAACCTTGGAAACCGTATCCTAGGAAACCATGTCTCCTAGGAAACCATTGTGCTCAGAACCCTGCCCCTAAGATTGCCCATCCTACAACGCCGCATTCTAGAGCACCGTATCCAAGGAAACCGTATCCTTGGAAACCGTATCCTAGGAAACCATGTCTCCTAGGAAACCATTGTGCTCAAAACCCTGCCCCTAAGAATGCCCATCCTACCACGCCACATTCTAGAACACCGTATCCAAGGAAACCGTATCCTTGGAAACCGTATCCTAGGAAACCATGTCTCCTAGGAAACCATTGTGCTCAAAACCCTGCCCCTAAGAATGCCCATCCTACCACGCCACATTCTAGAACACCGTATCCAAGGAAACCGTATCCTTGGAAACCGTATCCTAGGAAACCATGTCTCCTAGGAAACCATTGTGCTCAGAACCCTGCCCCTAAGAATGCCCATCCTACCACGCCACATTCTAGATCACCGTATCCAAGGAAACCGTATCCTTGGAAACCGTATCCTAGGAAACCATGTCTCCTAGGAAACCATTGTGCTCAGAACCCTGCCCCTAAGAATGCCCATCCTACCACGCCACATTCTAGAACACCGTATCCATGGAAACCGTATCCATGGAAACCGTATCCTAGGAAACCATGTCTCCTAGGAAACCATTGTGCTCAGAAACCTGCCCCTAAGAATGCCCATCCTACCACGCCACATTCTAGAACACCGTATCCAAGGAAACCGTATCCTAGGAAACCATGTCTCCTAGGAAACCATTGTGCTCAGAACCCTGCCCCTAAGAATGCCCATCCTACCACGCCACATTCTAGAACACCGTGTCCAAGGAAACCGTATCCTAGGAAACCATGTCTCCTAGGAAACCATTGTGATCAGAACCCTGCCCCTAAGAATGCCCATCCTACCACGCCACATTCTAGAACACCGTATCCATGGAAACCGTATCCTTGGAAACCGTATCCTAGGAAACCATGTCTCCTAGGAAACCATTGTGCTCAGAACCCTGCCCCTAAGATTGCCCATCCTACCACGCCACATTCTAGAACACCGTATCCAAGGAAACCGTATCCATGGAAACCGTATCCTAGGAAACCATGTCTCCTAGGAAACCATTGTGCTCAAAACCCTGCCCCTAAGAATGCCCATCCTACCACGCCACATTCTAGAACACCGTATCCAAGGAAACCGTATCCTTGGAAACCGTATCCTAGGAAACCATGTCTCCTAGGAAACCATTGTGCTCAGAACCCTGCACCTAAGAATGCCCATCCTACAACCCACATTCTAGAACACAGTAACCTTGGAAACCGTATCCTAGGAAACCATGTCTCCTAGGAAACCATTGTGCTCAGAACCCTGCCCCTAAGATTGCCCATCCTACAACGCCGCATTCTAGAACACCGTATCCAAGGAAACCGTATCCTTGGAAACCGTATCCTAGGAAACCATGTCTCCTAGGAAACCATTGTGCTCAAAACCCTGCCCCTAAGAATGCCCATCCTACCACGCCACATTCTAGAACACCGTATCCAAGGAAACCGTATCCTTGGAAACCGTATCCTAGGAAACCATGTCTCCTAGGAAACCATTGTGCTCAAAACCCTGCCCCTAAGAATGCCCATCCTACCACGCCACATTCTAGAACACCGTATCCAAGGAAACCGTATCCTTGGAAACCGTATCCTAGGAAACCATGTCTCCTAGGAAACCATTGTGCTCAGAACCCTGCTCCTAAGAATGCCCATCCTACCACGCCACATTCTAGAACACCGTATCCAAGGAAACCGTATCCTTGGAAACCGTATCCTAGGAAACCATGTCTCCTAGGAAACCATTGTGCTCAGAACCCTGCCCCTAAGAATGCCCATCCTACCACGCCACATTCAAGAACACCGTATCCAAGGAAACCGTATCCATGGAAACCGTATCCTAGGAAACCATGTCTCCTAGGAAACCATTGTGCTCAGAACCCTGCCCCTAAGAATGCCCATCCTACCACGCCACATTCTAGAACACCGTATCCAAGGAAACCGTATCCTAGGAAACCATGTCTCCTAGGAAACCATTGTGCTCAGAACCCTGCCCCTAAGAATGCCCATCCTACCACGCCACATTCTAGAACACCGTATCCAAGGAAACCGTATCCTTGGAAACCGTATCCTAGGAAACCATGTCTCCTAGGAAACCATTGTGCTCAGAACCCTGCCCCTAAGAATGCCCATCCTACCACGCCACATTCTAGAACACCGTATCCAAGGAAACCGTATCCTTGGAAACCGTATCCTAGGAAACCATGTCTCCTAGGAAACCATTTTGCTCAGAACCCTGCACCTAAGAATGCCCATCCTACAACGCCACATTCTAGAACACCGTATCCAAGGAAACCGTATCCTAGGAAACCATGTCTCCTAGGAAACCATTGTGCTCCGAACCCTGCCCCTAAGAATGCCCATCCTACCACGCCACATTCTAGATCACCGTATCCAAGGAAACCGTATCCTTGGAAACCGTGTCCTAGGAAACCATGTCTCCTAGGAAACCATTGTGCTCAGAACCCTGCCCCTAAGAATGCCCATCCTACCACGCCACATTCTAGAACACCGTATCCATGGAAACCGTATCCATGGAAACCGTATCCTAGGAAACCATGTCTCCTAGGAAACCATTGTGCTCAGAACCCTGCCCCTAAGAATGCCCATCCTACCACGCCACATTCTAGAACACCGTATCCAAGGAAACCGTATCCTTGGAAACCGTATCCTAGGAAACCATGTCTCCTAGGAAACCATTGTGCTCAGAACCCTGCACCTAAGAATGCCCATCCTACAACGCCACATTCTAGAACACCGTAATTTGGAAACCGTATCCTAGGAAACCATGTCTCCTAGGAAACCATTGTGCTCAGAACCCTGCCCCTAAGATTGCCCATCCTACAACGCCGCATTCTAGAACACCGTATCCAAGGAAACCGTATCCTTGGAAACCGTATCCTAGGAAACCATGTCTCCTAGGAAACCATTGTGCTCAAAACCCTGCCCCTAAGAATGCCCATCCTACCACGCCACATTCTAGAACACCGTATCCAAGGAAACCGTATCCTTGGAAACCGTATCCTAGGAAACCATGTCTCCTAGGAAACCATTGTGCTCAAAACCCTGCCCCTAAGAATGCCCATCCTACCACGCCACATTCTAGAACACCGTATCGAAGGAAACCGTATCCTTGGAAAACATATCCTAGGAAACCATGTCTCCTAGGAAACCATTGTGCTCAGAACCCTGCCCCTAAGAATGCCCATCCTACCACGCCACATTCTAGAACACCGTATCCAAGGAAACCGTATCCTTGGAAACCGTATCCTAGGAAACCATGTCTCCTAGGAAACCATTGTGCTCAGAACCCTGCCCCTAAGAATGCCCATCCTACCACGCCACATTCTAGAACACCGTATCCAAGGAAACCGTATCCATGGAAACCGTATCCTAGGAAACCATGTCTCCTAGGAAACCATTGTGCTCAGAACCCTGCCCCTAAGAATGCCCATCCTACCACGCCACATTCTAGAACACCGTATCCAAGGAAACCGTATCCTAGGAAACCATGTCTCCTAGGAAACCATTGTGCTCAGAACCCTGCCCCTAAGAATGCCCATCCTACCACGCCACATTCTAGAACACCGTGTCCAAGGAAACCGTATCCTAGGAAACCATGTCTCCTAGGAAACCATTGTGCTCAGAACCCTGCCCCTAAGAATGCCCATCCTACCACGCAACATTCTAGAACACCGTATCCATGGAAACCGTATCCTTGGAAACCGTATCCTAGGAAACCATGTCTCCTAGGAAACCATTGTGCTCAGAACCCTGCCCCTAAGAATGCCCATCCTACCACGCCACATTCTAGAACACCGTATCCAAGGAAACCGTATCCATGGAAACCGTATCCTAGGAAACCATGTCTCCTAGGAAACCATTGTGCTCAAAACCCTGCCCCTAAGAATGCCCATCCTACCACGCCACATTTTAGAAGACCGTATACAAGGAAACCGTATCCTTGGAAACCGTATCCTAGGAAACCATGTCTCCTAGGAAACCATTGTGCTCAGAACCCTGCCCCTAAGATTGCCCATCCTACAACGCCGCATTCTAGAACACGGTATCCAAGGAAACCGTATCCTTGGAAACCGTATCCTAGGAAACCATGTCTCCTAGGAAACCATTGTGCTCAAAACCCTGCCCCTAAGAATGCCCATCCTACCACGCCACATTCTAGAACACCGTATCCAAGGAAACCGTATCCTTGGAAACCGTATCCTAGGAAACCATGTCTCCTAGGAAACCATTGTGCTCAAAATCCTGCCCCTAAGAATGCCCATCCTACCACGCCACATTCTAGAACACCGTATCGAAGGAAACCGTATCCTTGGAAACCGTATCCTAGGAAACCATGTCTCCTAGGAAACCATTGTGCTCAGAACCCTGCCCCTAAGAATGCCCATCCTACCACGCCACATTCTAGAACACCGTATCCAAGGAAACCGTATCCTTGGAAACCGTATCCTAGGAAACCATGTCTCCTAGGAAACCATTGTGCTCAGAACCCTGCCCCTAAGAATGCCCATCCTACCACGCCACATTCTAGAACACCGTATCCAAGGAAACCGTATCCTAGGAAACCATGTCTCCTAGGAAACCATTGTGCTCAGAACCCTGCCCCTAAGAATGCCCATCCTACCACGCCACATTCTAGAACACCGTATCCAAGGAAACCGTATCCTAGGAAACCATGTCTCCTAGGAAACCATTGTGCTCAGAACCCTGCCCCTAAGAATGCCCATCCTACCACGCCACATTCTAGAACACCGTGTCCAAGGAAACCGTATCCTAGGAAACCATGTCTCCTAGGAAACCATTGTGCTCAGAACCCTGCCCCTAAGAATGCCCATCCTACCACGCCACATTCTAGAACACCGTATCCAAGGAAACCGTATCCTTGGAAACCGTATCCTAGGAAACCATGTCTCCTAGGAAACCATTGTGCTCAGAACCCTGCCCCTAAGAATGCCCATCCTACCACGCCACATTCTAGAACACCGTATCCAAGGAAACCGTATCCATGGAAACCGTATCCTAGGAAACCATGTCTCCTAGGAAACCATTGTGCTCAGAACCCTGCCCCTAAGAATGCCCATCCTACCACGCCACATTCTAGAACACCGTATCCAAGGAAACCGTATCCTTGGAAACCGTATCCTAGGAAACCATGTCTCCTAGGAAACCATTGTGCTCAGAACCCTGCCCCTAAGGATGCCCATCCTACCACGCCACATTCTAGAACACCGTATCCAAGGAAACCGTATCCTTGGAAACCGTATCCTAGGAAACCATGTCTCCTAGGAAACCATTTTGCTCAGAACCCTGCACCTAAGAATGTCCATCCTACAACGCCACATTCTAGAACACCGTATCCAAGGAAACCGTATCCTAGGAAACCATGTCTCCTAGGAAACCATTGTGCTCCGAACCCTGCTCCTAAGAATGCCCATCCTACTACGCCACATTCTAGAACACCGTATCCAAGAAAACCGTATCCTTGGAAACCGTATCCTAGGAAAACATGTCTCCTAGGAAACCATTGTGCTCAGAACCCTGCCCCTAAGAATGCCCATCCTACCACGCCACATTCTAGAACACCGTATCCAAGGAAACCGTATCCTTGGAAACCGTATCCTAGGAAACCATGTCTCCTAGGAAACCATTGTGCTCAGAACCCTGCCCCTAAGAATGCCCATCCTACCACGCCACATTCTAGAACACCGTATCCAAGGAAACCGTATCCATGGAAACCGTATCCTAGGAAACCATGTCTCCTAGGAAACCATTGTGCTCAGAACCCTGCCCCTAAGAATGCCCATCCTACCACGCCACATTCTAGAACACCGTATCCAAGGAAACCGTATCCTTGGAAACCGTATCCTAGGAAACCATGTCTCCTAGGAAACCATTTTGCTCAGAACCCTGCACCTAAGAATGTCCATCCTACAACGCCACATTCTAGAACACCGTATCCAAGGAAACCGTATCCTAGGAAACCATGTCTCCTAGGAAACCATTGTGCTCCGAACCCTGCTCCTAAGAATGCCCATCCTACTACGCCACATTCTAGAACACCGTATCCAAGAAAACCGTATCCTTGGAAACCGTATCCTAGGAAAACATGTCTCCTAGGAAACCATTGTGCTCAGAACCCTGCCCCTAAGAATGCCCATCCTACCACGCCACATTCTAGAACACCGTATCCAAGGAAACCGTATCCTTGGAAACCGTATCCTAGGAAACCATGTCTCCTAGGAAACCATTGTGCTCAGAACCCTGCCCCTAAGAATGCCCATCCTACCACGCCACATTCTAGAACACCGTATCCAAGGAAACCGTATCCTTGGAAACCGTATCCTAGGAAACCATGTCTCCTAGGAAACCATTGTGCTCAAAACCCTGCCCCTAAGAATGCCCATCCTACCACGCCACATTCTAGAACACCGTATCCAAGGAAACCGTATCCTTGGAAACCGTATCCTAGGAAACCATGTCTCCTAGGAAACCATTGTGCTCAGAACCCTGCACCTAAGAATGCCCATCCTACAACGCCACATTCTAGAACACAGTAACCTTGGAAACCGTATCCTAGTAAACCATGTCTCCTAGGAAACCATTGTGCTCAGAACCCTGCTCCTAAGATTGCCCATCCTACAACGCCGCATTCTAGAACACCGTATCCAAGGAAACCGTATCCTTGGAAACCGTATCCTAGGAAACCATGTCTCCTAGGAAACCATTGTGCTCAAAACCCTGCCCCTAAGAATGCCCATCCTACCACGCCACATTCTAGAACACCGTATCCAAGGAAACCGTATCCTTGGAAACCGTATCCTAGGAAACCATGTCTCCTAGGAAACCATTGTGCTCAAAACCCTGCCCCTAAGAATGCCCATCCTACCACGCCACATTCTAGAACACCGTATCCAAGGAAACCGTATCCTTGGAAACCGTATCCTAGGAAACCATGTCTCCTAGGAAACCATTGTGCTCAGAACCCTGCCCCTAAGAATGCCCATCCTACCACGCCACATTCTAGAACACCGTATCCAAGGAAACCGTATCCTTGGAAACCGTATCCTAGGAAACCGTGTCTCCTAGGAAACCATTGTGCTC